>NC_040013.1:12608675-12718466 GCF_000972845.2 Larimichthys crocea
AATGAAATCTCAAATGAAAAGGGAAACTGAATACTTTTTTTTTTTTTTTACAGATTTTGTAGTGGACAAATACAAATGAAATTAGCACACTTGCAAGTCAGCACATTTTAAGGGGAGAGTTATCTGCTGAAAGAGATCCACTGTCAGCATTGTTGTGTGGTGTGTGTGTATGTATATATATATATATATATATATTATATATATTTCATATTATATATATAAAGTTGTGTATATGTATACATTATAGTATTATATATATAGATATATAATTATATAATATATAATATATATAATCTATATATATATATAATTATTTATAATATATATTTATACCATTAATAGATGGTTACGTGTTACATAAGTTGTTTTTATGTGTTTGTATCCTGGAGTATTGTAACAAAAAATAATTTCCCCTGGGATTATTAAGTATTTCTGATTCTGATATTTTAAGAGAGTAGAGAAATGACACATTTGTGGTGTGCGCACTGCAAGTTTTTCATGTGAAATATGATCTGAGGTCAATATTCTATGTCACTGCAGTGGGCATTTGGCGTTACCATGTGGGAGATTGCTACACGAGGGATGACACCATACCCCGGCATCCAGAACCATGAAATTTATGACTACCTTCTTGAAGGACACAGACTGAAGCAGCCAACAGACTGCTTGGATGAGCTGTGAGTGTTCTTCGTCTCTGTCTGTCTAAACCGTACCCATTTTGAGGAATAAAATAAGGGAAGTTATGATATTAACACTTGACTTACCTTTGGACCTCTTTGTGATTATTTTCAGTTCTCTTTATTTTGCTTATATCCAGCCTAGTAAACACAAGGGCAAAAAAAACCCAAACTAGACTGCTTCTCTCACCTGCTCTCACATGCGGTGAAATATAAAACAACTTGCAAAAGAGTTTTTTTTAAAGTTAGAGTTGGAGTTTGAGATTTGAGTGAATGTCCAGTCCACAAAATAGCTAGACATTATTAAAAGCATAATTTTCTTTTTTTTTTTACCTGTGTCTAGGTATGAGATCATGTACAGCTGCTGGAGGGCCGACCCGTTGGACCGACCCCTCTTTCTTCAACTGCGAGAAATGTTGGAAAAGCTCACCGAAAAGCTTCCAGAGTCTTTCAGCCAAGGAAGACATCATCTATATTAACACCCAGCTTTCCCGAAGAGGACCCCGATGGAGAAAGCATCCTGCAGAACTTCCTGTGTTCAACTCGTCACCTTGTTGCAGCCCAAAGTGGCAGAAAATTCAGTGTTACTGCAGATGTTCACGGGGCCTGGAGGTGAGGAAGATGGCGATGATCGAATGTGATAGTGATCTCCTCTGATCGCTCCCTGAGATCTCCTGCCGTGGACACTCCTCTTTTGTCAAGTAGTGCTTTAAGTCAAGCAAATGGGGACATGGTTACTGATCACAGCTCCAGTGACACTTCTTTCCTGCTGTAAAGATCGGTACCCAGCAGATCCAAACTGTAATAAAACCTGTCACCGTGGTTCAACAGTACTAAAAGTTAATGCCTCATTGCACTGGAAGCACCTTGACATTTCCTGATGTGGATTTTCTGTAGTATTCTTCTGCAAGCAGTTAATGCTTTACATGGCCAGCCAACATGTCAGTGTTAGGGATTTTGTCTGTGTGTCAGCGGTCAGACATGTTCGTGCACATGTTCCATAGCTTACGATACACTGAACTGTGAAATTGTTTACTGTATTGAATTTCTTTGTTGCAATGTAAATAGAAATGTACAGGACATTTATAAATGATCTTATATACAGTAAAAAGACATGTCATATAATCTTTTTTTCCTGAGACTTCATTGAAATGGGATACATTTTGCCAGGACTTGCAGATGATCCTCACATTGGTGACAGTACTCAAAACAGAAAGTGCAGAAAATATCTCCTGTGACTGACATGATGTACAGGATTTACAGCATTTTACTGTTAAGTGCAGTGGATTAAACAGAGTGATCACAAGATGATTAATGGAGGAGAAACACGATTAAATTAGATTCAACTTTATTGTCATTGCACAAAAATGAGTACTTAAAAGTACTTAGACACTGAATGCAGTTAGAAATCATTTTTTTGCTGGTTAAAGTTTGTGGTGAACAATGATGTAATTTTTATTTTTTTTTGGCTTCTCCAGAACTAACTTTAGCTGCTGCAAATATCTCCATAACAGCATCGGAGATCTCTGGACCGATTCCATCCCCAGGAATGAGAGTAACAGTATGAATCTGTGAGGCACAACAAAGACACACAACATTCAGTGACACAAGATTATTAGTACTATTATTAGTTTATATATATATTTGTTCTTAATAGATGGTTACGTGTTTACATATGTTTTTATTTGTTTGTATCCTGGAGTATTGTAACAAAAAATAATTTCCCCCTGGGATTATTAAAGTATTTCTGATTCTGATATTTTAAGAGAGTAGAGAAAATGACAATTTGTGGTGTGCGCACTGCAAGTTTTTCATGTGAAATATGATCTGAGGTCAATATTCTATGTCATGCAGTGGGCATTTGGCGTTACCATGTGGGAGATTGCTACACGAGGCATGACACCATACCCCGGCATCCAGAACCATGAAATTTATGACTACCTTCTTGAAGGACACAGACTGAAGCAGCCAACAGACTGCTTGGATGAGCTGTGAGTGTTGTCTCTTCTCTGTCTGTCTAAACCGTTAACCCATTTTGAGGAATAAAATAAGGGAAGTTATGATATTAACACTTGACTTACCTTTGGACCTCTTTGTGATTATTTTCAGTTCTCTTTATTTTGACTTATATCCAGCCTAGTAAACACAAGGCCAAAAAAAACCAAACTAGACTGCTTCTCTCACCTGCTCTCACATGCGGTGAAATTATAAACAACTTGCAAATGGGTTTTTTTTAAAGTTGAGAGTTTGAGATGTTGAGTGAATGTCCAGTCCACAAAAATAGCTAGACATTATTAAAAGCATCATTTTCTTTTTTTTACCTGTGTCTAGGTATGAGATCATGTACAGCTGCTGGAGGGCCGACCCGTTGGACCGACCCCTCTTTCTTCAACTGCGAGAAATGTTGGAAAAGCTCACAGAAAAGCTTCCAGAGTCTTTCAGCAAGGAAGACATCATCTATATTAACACCAGCTTTCCCGAAGAGGACCCTGATGGAGAAACGCATCCTGCAGAACTTCCTGTGTTCAACTCGTCACCTTGCTGCAGCCACCAAGTGGCAGAAAATTCAGTAGTTACTGCAGATGTTCACGGGAGCCTGGAGGATGAGGAAGATGGCGATGATCGATATGTGATAGTGATCTCCTCTGATCGCTCCCTGAGATCTCCTGCCGTGGACACTCCTCTTTTGTCAAGCGATGCTTTAAGTCAAGCAAATGGGGACATGGTTACTGATCACAGCTCCAGTGACACTTCTTTTCTGCTGTAAAGATCGGTACCCAGCAGATCCAAACTGTAATAAACCTGTCACCGTGGTTCAACAGTACTAAACGTTAATGCCTCATTGCACTGGAAGCACCTTGACATTTCCTGATGTGGATTTTCTGTAGTATTCTTCTGCAAGCAGTTAATGCTTTACATGGCCAGCCAACATGTGAGTGTTAGGGAATGTTGTCTGTGTATCAGCGTCAGACATGTTCGTGCACATGTTCCATAAGCTTACGATACACTGAACTGTGAAATTGTTTACTGTATTGAATTTCTTTGTTGCAATGTAAATAGAAATGTACAGGACATTTATAAAATGATCTTATATACAGTAAAAAGACATGATTCATATAATCTTTTTTTCCTGAGACTTCATTGAAATGGGATACATTTTGCCAGGACTTGCAGATGATCGTCACATTGGTGACAGTACTCAAAACAGAAAGTGCAGAAGAATATCTCCTGTGACTGACATGATGTACAGGATTTACAGCATTTTACTGTTAAGTGCAGTGGATTAAACTGAGTGATCACAAGATGATTAATGGAGGAGAAAACAGATTAAATTAGATTCAACTTTATTGTCATTGCACAAAATGAGTACTTAAAAGTACTTAGACAATGAAATGCAGTTGAGCATCTAACCAGACTTTTAGAGTAGTAAAGTAAAATCATTTTACATCTTGAGGTAGATAGTTATTGAAATTAAACTATATGAGGAGAGGGGAATAGACATCTGAAACCTAAAAACAAAAATCTAGGTTTTTCATGTGAAGTCTTAGTCTACAAAGTAACCCATACCTATAGCTGTCAAATAAATGTAGTGGAGTAAAAAGTACAATATTTTCCTCTGAAATGTAGTGGAATAAAAGTATAAAACATAAAATGAAAATACTCAAAAATATATGCACAGTATAAGAACAGCACTTGAATGTTTCTTAGTTATTTCAATAACTGGTTAGGTCACATTGATGGGAAAACAAACACCCTAAGGAAAATAAATAGAATACTTGAAAACATTGAACTAAAAATTAGGAACTGTAACTCTGAATATATTTAATGATGGTGCGATAATTAAATGTTATCTTATCTTTGCACTGTAGGTAGTAAGTTATAGGAATAGTATTCACCACAATCTACTGAAATCTAGTGGAGTAGTAATCACAAAATAGGAAATATATCTTAAAACTGTGTTTATGTACAAGCTTCATTTGAGGGCTTTAAGTGCTGGTCAAGCTCACTGCAGGATTGAAGTTCAGCCCTAAAGGAGCAGCAGGTTCTGCTGTCTGCATGCATTTTTTTATTTTTTATTGGAAGTTTCAGTCAGTAAACAGTGACAGTTATTAGCCTGAGGACCTGGAAAGCATGTTCACATAAGTCTTCAGGTGTTTGTAGTCCAGGCAGCTTCACCTCCTTCCTCTCGGTTGATGCGTTCACGGCGCCTCCTACAGGGGAGTGCTCAACCCACAACGAACATGGCTGCTACAGACAGGATGAGGACGTGGAGCTGTCGGACCAGAGGAGTTTTCTACCCATGGATACTCGTCTTTATTATTTCACTTACTACCATAAATGTGGCTGTGGCAGCACCGGAGACAGGGCTTTGGAATGTCACAGTTGTAAATGTGAGTATCAGACTGGGAATGCTGTGGGAAAACTGGGAAAATCCTACAGGACAACTGCAGCACCACATAGCTATCGTTAGCTACTCATTAGCCTTGTTATACTCTATATATAAACATGTCCTGTGTCATTGGCGTCGCCTTAACCACTCCTGTCTTGTTATCCTGAATAGATGTGCATACAGTGCAGCTACAGAACAAGCCAAATGAGCTGTGATATTACAGATAATTAGCATTCAGCCTTGTGTAGAGAGGCTAAAAAGGCTATGCACTTCAATGTTAGCCCTCGGCTAACTAGCTCTCAAACAGCTGTTCAAGAGACTCTTTGTTAATTCACCGAGAGAAACCTCAATATTTGTCTTTATCTCTAACCCTACCGCCATCAGAGAGAGTCCCAGTTTGAATTGTGTTTTCAGGTTTATTTGATGTGCTTGCTTGGATCCTTTAGCCTCCTCATTGTTGTAATATGCATGTAAACACACCCTGAAAGTTGGTTCACTGTCTGTCAGGGAGGAGACGGTCTTCTTGTTTGACAGTATTAAGCCACAGTTTCCAGACTTAACCCAAGGTGAACTAGAAAGCCTTGATCAATAATTTAAGTATCGAGAAGTGTCAGATTCCCTCTGTTGTTGTTGTCTCTGTCTCTATATCTAGTTGCAGTATTAGGTGTGTTGAGAGGAAACCTGGAGAGGTCACCAGCCTGTCACAGAGAGACAGACACATTCACAACTATGGACAATATGAAAGTTTCTCATTCATTTAACCCACAGGTCTTTTTCCTTCTTCCACTGAGCCCGCATCCCGCCTCAACGATCAATCAGTTCGTCAAACTTAGTTAATATCGATATCATTGCACTCAAAGCTTATGAACTTTATTTGCTATCCCGCAGACCTCAAGACCACTGTTGTTAAGGAAATCCATGTATAAAGACACCGATATCGAATTGAAAGGTAAGACGTGAAAATAAAAGTGCTCATGGCCTGTCATAAAAAGTGTTTCCCTTTTTGTCCTTTGTGTTTATCATCACCTGTGTCCTTTTTTTAGTTCTGTCTTTTAGCTGTCCTGAGGATGTCACCTTTACGGTTCACTGGTATTTAAAATACTACCCCTGTCACAATGAATTCAACAATATTGAAGTAAGTGCATAAGTGTAATGTCACACAAATGATTGGTCCTAGCTGTCTAGAGTTGATTGTTTATGAATGCTGAACTCATTGTCTGTAGGAAATGTATGAGAAAACACCTTTGAGTCGTGGGGAGGGCCTGGATCCAAATCCCCTCTCGCCAGGAGAGTTCATCGAACACAAACATGCCCCAATACTGTGTAGCAATGGAATGCGCACCCTTAAAATGCTCAGGGTAAGTTTGTTATATTACTCTGCTCAGCATAAGTGACACATCATGGCACTTATTGTATCTCAACGTCCATTTGTTGTCTGTGTTTTTCAGAAAGCCAAGGCAGACCCTCGACCAGTCAGTCCACCTGGTGAAGCGCCAGTAAGAAAACATAAATGTTTTATCATTTTAATAGCCAGTGTTTCCATACACATAGTGATTTTTTTTTAAACACATATTAACACTAACTTACTTCTGTAACACCGCAGGATGAGAATGACACTAGGTGGATTACAGAGGAATACAACAACAGTGCCATAATAAACAGAAGTTTACATATCAAAGACGATGTCATAGCCACGACGTGGAAGGATGGACCTTACCTGCTGGTTGTTAAGATTGTGTCCAGTAAACAGGATGCCAACTGGAATTTAACAGGTGAGCTTTTTCTAAACATGTTATGAATAACTAATGTAGTGTGTGATTGGCATAGGAGAACAACACGATGGCCCTGTGTTATTTCATTCTGCATGAAAATGCAGTTGAAAGCATAAATCGGCCGAAAAGTCGTCATGAACGTGCAGGAATGACTTCCACAATCAGAAGATGGCTCATATGTGAAGTTGTTTTGCAACAGACACTGAGGTTTTCACACATTTCACAACCACCAGAAACAAATTTGCAATGTTCTTGGAAATGTAATCTAATGTCTGGAATTTGTTTTTCCAGTTAAGGTGGTGATGAAGGGCAGCCACGGCTACATTTCTATCACAGAATGGCCACTTATGATTGTAAGTAGATGATTTAGGAATCAGTTTTTGTTTATTTATGTTACCATTTATAAATGGTATAACTGGTATTTATGTACATTAATGTATGTGCACTTGACTCTTTCCTGGCTTTACAGCAGTGTCGTATTTCACTGTTTTGGGTTTGTGCACGTTAGAAATGAGTCAAATGCTCACTTCACCTAAAACATACAGCTGTAGTTCTGGACAGCCCAGCACAATCCACCCAGGGAAGTGAGTGGATTACATTTCAACAGAAACATCTGACTACACACATAAAAGATGTGGTTTCTTTAGAAAAGAACACAGACTCCATTGTGAAGTGGAAAAGTACTTTTTCTTGAAATGTGATTTGTGAGGTCACATTTGAAAACCAAATGCCTTTGAGTTTCAGTATAGTGAAGTAACCTTCAGCTGACAGGTCCAAACCTTAGCATGGGATTTGGTCTCTAGTTAATGAAGCACAACTGCTCCCATATGTGTTTAGAGACTAATCCCTCACTGTCCGTTTGCAGTTCTACATGGTGATGTGCATAGTGTACATCCTGTACGCCCTGCTGTGGTTTATCTGGGCAGCGTGCTACTGGAAGGATCTCCTACGGATCCAGTTCTGGATAGCAGGGGTCATATTCCTCGGCATGGTGGAGAAGGCCGTCTTCTGTGCTGAATATGAAAACACCAACACTGTGGGCTCTGCTTGTGAGTGTCGTATAGATCATCACAAAATATTTTCATTTTTCACACCAGAGAGTATGATGTTTGGTTTTAAAATGTGATTGTTGCTGTCGCCTTTAGCTCCAGGCCTGTTAATCTTTGCCGAGCTGGTCTCTGCCCTCAAGAGGACTTTGGCTCGATTGCTCGTTATCATCGTCAGCCTCGGATATGGCATTGTAAAGTATGTCAACTTATATTTGTGCACAGAGCTACTTGTTAATTTAAGAAAACTTAAATTATTGTCCAAACAAAATCAGGCAATCCATTTTTAATTTTTCTTTTCTTGTCATGTCTTATGTTTTAGGCCTCGTCTGGGCACAGTGATGCACAGAGTTGTGGGGCTTGGCGTCCTCTACTTTGCCTTTGCGAGCATTGAAGGCGTCCTTAGGATTACTGGGGTGAGTTGTGTTTGTATTCTCAAATTTGAGAAGTTCTACCCAGCCTGTGTTAGTTGGCAAATGACATCTTAAGAACTTGAGAGGACTTGTTTCACCACTGCTTGATTATTTATGACCTGACATAAAAAATAACCAAAGCTCTGTGTTTGCTTTCAGATTGTGTTTTGAAGTAAAATTAACAATTTGTGTATTTTCTTGATTTGTTGTTGGGCCAAAAATCAAGGGTCGAGACAATGGCCCTGTTCTCATTACAGATATTGCTCTGGCTGTGTTTGACTCTGCAGCCATCTGGTTCATATCCTTCCAGTGTACTCCTCACCCACACCAATAATCAATAGTTATTAGTTTGTGTTTTATCAACAACTAACCACAAAGTAAACACATTTGTTAATTAGCTGAGTCCAGCTGATTTTGAGTATTCTTGCCTTTTGGGTTGAATGATTTGGCATTTCCTTCTTTCCACTTCGGTGAATTAATCTATATTTTATTGGCTATGCTGCCTTTTTTATCCACCGTCTTGTCTGTGATTTTTCCACATCTTTCTCCTCTTCTTTGTGTCCTGTGGTCCTGCTCTATCCTCCCTTCTAGGCGAAAGACTCTGACTTGGCCCTGCTGGCCAACATTCCCCTGGCTCTGCTTGACTCCTCTTTATGCTGGTGGATATCCTTTTGTGCACCTACAACCTTTCCCTGTGTTGGTTCCCTTCTGCCCCTCATCTTCTTCACATGACCCTAAATTAGTCCAGGAGAAGTTCATCTGCAACTGTCTTATTCTTTTCCCATATATAATAAGCAGTGTAAGAGCAGTTAAAGTATGAGTTGATATTGGATTTAAAAAGAAACAGCCCCACATTAATCATTCATCCTCTACTGAAAATTGTAACTTTCTGCTCTTCCTGTAACCTCCTCCGTAGTCACTCCATCATTTTTTTTCCTGCACAATCAAAGACATTTTGCTATGTTTTCATGAATTGGCAGAAGTGATTGATTCATATTCCCACCACCATCTTTTTTTTGTATTTTTGCTTTTGTTTAATAATTATCTTTATTTCATTTCATGCTTTTCACCATGAGGTTTTTCTAACAAGCTCTCATCCACAAACATATGATCGGCTGGGCTGGACATATAAGATGGTATATACTATCCTAGGATGTTGTCAGGCTAACACAAAACATTAATACAATCACATACACAAAACATCTTACATGTGCACCTACACCTCTTACCCACCACCTTGATTGGAGGTGGGTGTTATGGATAAAATCAGTTTGAACACTCAGAGCTGTTTAAATTATTTCACTATTTCTAATTTATTGATATCGTCTAATGGCATATGTTGTTTTATACAACGGTTACAGTTACCGAGTAATTTGATTAGACAACAGACACTCCACAAATGCTGATATAGAGCATTACAGCACTGGGACTTTTATCTCCATGTGTCACTCTGCTTGCAGGTGTTCTAATAACCGTAACAATACCAATACATTTATGGCCGTTATCTATTTTGGATTGTAACAAGCTTTGCACCGCATAGATAAACACATTACTCCAAGTAGTTTAAAAACACACAAGGGGAAACCACTTACTGTAGACTAAAGATAGACTTTATTGATCCGACACCGGGGAAGTTGACTATCAATACACATTAATAAACCATTAATCAAACCAATAACTAAGAGCAGTCAGCATCAGACAATCATAGCATACTTTATCAGGTTCCTAATGTTTGTGTAGTGGTGACAACACTCAAACAAACAAACACAAAAAACAGAAGTTTGAGTTAAACTAAAGCTCCTGTGCTGTCTCCCTTTTAAGAAATATAACATATTAGCAATTTGATATGTGTCTGTAAAAACACATAATAAGCACAAGATAAAGGATGTCATATGTCAACAGACTTCTTGTCAAATCGGCATCAATGACTGCATTTCCTACTTATGGACGTAACTTGTAGACCTACACAAGTAGCAAGCGCACTAGTGTTCAGGAAAATAGTTGCAGAACTATTTGCGTTGGCAGAGTCAAATAAACAAACAAATTATAATCGGTCATCACTTCTCACCGTTGACTAATAAATGACGCTTGTACAACTGACGTATAAAACCGCTGTCGTACTGACTATCAGCATGCCTGTCCATCTTCAGCCTAAACCACTGCATTGAATTTACATGTAGAGGTTATAAGGCTTGTCATATTTGTAATATTTTCTCTATGAAATGTTTGCCACATGTTTACCTTGACTGCCACTAACATCTTTGTCAGCCTGGCACAAACCATCAAGACTCTGAAGCTGAGGAGAAACCCTGTCAAGTTGTCTCTCTACAGGCACTTTACAAACACACTAATATTTGCTGTCATTGGTAAGTGACACGACTACACTTGCTACACTTGACTACACCCTTAGCCAGCTCTCACGATCTAGTGTAGTTAGTTTCTATCTTAATTCACATCAAATCTGTGAGAACAGAAGTCCTAGTTCACACACACAGGTGAGTGTCCCCAGGAGCAGGAGCTGTATCTCAAACTGTGCTCTGTTCTCTCTCAGCCTCCATCATTTTCATGGGTTGGACAGCAAAGAAATTCAGGCTAGCAGAATGCCAGTCTGTGAGTATGATTTGGTATATTTCTGTCTGCATTAGTGGAAAAAAATGTGAATGAGTTTAAATTCTACTGATACTCTGATTTGTGTAAAAGGACTGGATCGAGCTGTGGGTGGAAGATGCTTTCTGGAGGTTCTTGTTCTCCGTCATTCTCTTCGTCATAATGTTTTTATGGAGACCATCTG
This sequence comes from Larimichthys crocea, assembly GCF_000972845.2. Taxonomy (NCBI): domain Eukaryota; kingdom Metazoa; phylum Chordata; class Actinopteri; family Sciaenidae; genus Larimichthys; species Larimichthys crocea. The sequence continues at coordinate 12,619,765 of NC_040013.1, forward strand.
CAAACAACCAAAGGTAAGTAGTTCATTAGGAGGGTTGGATTCACACTTCTGTTTCTCCTTACTGATATTTATTGATCATTTAATGTCCGCAGGTATGCTTTCACACCTCTCATTGACGACTCTGATGATGAGGAGATTGAGGAGTTCGTCGCTTCTGCAAACCTTGGTATAGTCACGTTATGAAAGCTTTTTAAAAACAATCAACACTGAAACAGAGTGAATGACTTTGTTAAATTCATCTTTGTCCTTTCTTTTTTTCTTTGTTTTTTTTTGTAGCTGATGGCATTAAGTTGAGGACATCTAAAAATGAGACGAACGGCACAGTGAAGCCTGCTGAAACAAACCCAGTCAGTAACACAACTGCACACTTACAATAATTTATCTATAATAAGAGCAGTTGTCCAAGTTTAAGAAATGCAGCCATACAAGAGTCACATTTTTCAGCAGATGGCAGTATTTACTGTTTTCATCCTCTTTTTCTACTTGTCCAGGAGGACGACTTGAAGTGGGTGGAGGATAACATTCCTAGCTCTCTAAGTGATGTGTAAGCATCCTATCAAATTTATATTTATTACTCCCGCAAGGTATTTTCATACAAGGCATGTGCGATTCTAAAAGTCTCTCTCTTTGATCCTGTTTGTCACTGCAGAGCTCTACCAGTCCTGCTGGACTCAGATGAGGTATGAATTAAATTACTCTCTAATCCAAAAAGGGATTCACACACATGTTATCTCTTTAACCAGAGACAGTTAGTCTAGATATGTGCAGATGGTTAACTTGGTCCTAAAAGAGTAAGGAAGAAAGCCTTGTTTAATAATGTTGGTGACTAATTTTGGAGTTCTGTGTTGGGAGTGATGTGGCGACTAATTTCAGAACCCATGGTGAAGTTTTGGGGGCATTTTAGGCAGAGTAAGCGCCCAGTTAATAGCTTGCTCTGCTAACTAGTGCAGACAACATGCCTTTTCCACATCTTGTACAGCACTGATGTATCAGGACACTGAAGTACTAAGGAGCTTTTAGCACTCTTATGTCACAGCTGGGTGTGATCATAAGTACAAGAAATTCACTAGAAGCTGCCAACAGTTGTTGTCATTTCAGTTGTCAAACTGAATGGATGTTGGCTATAAATGAGGAGACAGCTTTTGTTTACCAAGTATTTCGAGTTGTACTGTTGCCACAGTTATCAGCGCGAACTTCAAATTTGCTCTGCTGAGATGGAAATCTTGACAGGGCATAGCAAAAGTAACCAACCGTACATTGGCATGTATGTAGCCATGAAGTGTATTTAAGACACGAGTTGTCCTTTTAAAATAAGTTGGCAAAAGTCAGCCGGAGGTCATCATCTTTTTCAGGCTGCAAAGCGAAGGTTGCAGACTAGAATGAGAAGCCTGCTACAGCCGATGATTTGAAAAAAATATATATATTTTGAGTGGTAAAGTTTCTACGGTCATTGTTATGTTGTTGTTGTACTGCTGTGTAAGAACGTGTAGCTAAGGGCAGCATTGCATACTCTATTGCCTGAATAATAACAGCCAGCACCACTGTGTTTTTCTGGATAAAAATGAATAGTTTATCTATGCATATCATTTCCCAGGAAATCATGACGACCAGATATGAGATGTCAAAGCTGGAGTGAGGCAAAACAGTTCCATTCATCAGCTGACATGGAGGACATAGCAGCTGTCCTGACTCTGCAGCAGGGTTTTCTCCAGAATTTCCTCGGGTGGTGGTGGTGGAGTGCCATTTAGTTTTTCGGGGATTTTCCTTTCCGGTTGCTACTATTAAGGTTGGAGCAGGCCCCAATTTAGGGCGACCTCTGCTCATTTTCAATGACTCTAACAGAGGAAAACTGTCTTTTCAGTGACCAAGTGGTAAACTATTTCATTGATATGATCTGTTTTGAGCCTTTCTTTCCAAAGAGAATGTTTCATTTTATATTAAGTGCTATATTTATTTCTGTCATGTTCATGTGAATTTATTTAATTGGAGAATTAAGAACAGTGGGTCTCATGCATGAACATACTCTCAATTATACATTAAAGGTCTGGTGTGTAGGATTTAGTGACATCTAGTGCTGAGATGGCAGACTGCAATCAGATGAATACCCCTCACCTTATCTTCCCAAGCTTGTAGGAGAGACTACGTGGGTGCAAAAACTCAAACGAAGTGTTTACTTTGTCCATTCTAGGCTATTGTAGAAACGTGGATGTAAAAGGCTCATTCTAAGGTAATGAAAACACTCCAGTTCTTGTTTTCAGGTGATTACACACTAATTGAATTGTACTTATGAATAATTAATTCCTGCCATATTCTGCCAATAGATCCCCTAAATCCTAAACACTGGACTTTTCAGGGTATCTAGATATTATTGGCTGATTGTAATAAAATAATATGCTTATTTATGATGGGGAAACATTATTTAAAGGACTTTTGTCAGCAATTCACATCAAGACGGATTTATCTAAGTTATTTTTACCACCAGAAGAGAGACAGAGAATATGACTTTAACGTGTTTATTGATTTATATATGCAATTCAGTGAGCAGTATGTCTTTTTCATGTGTCTGAGTGTTTGAAGTAAACTTTTTTTTTTAAAACTGAGACAAGAAAATCTACCAACACAATGAACATTTGCTCTTTGAAGATAAAGGCTATGCCTACATGTAGTTCTTGTATGAGGCTTAATCTGTTCAGGTAATTGTGTGTTAAAAGTGTTGTTCATGTCTCAGATTGAAACTTCCCGGCATCCTCAGTATTGGTGCGTGAATGAGCCTGAGATGAGAGAAATGAAGTACAAAAATGATTTGTACATTTTGAATTCAATGTTACTGGGTTCCGTAGTGTAGAATTGGGGTTTTCAGTCACGTTTTAAATCTACTGTATGTGTGTGTCTTCTGAAATGAAGAGCAATATAGTGTATGTATGTTGATATTGAGTTCATTATTTATTTCTGTTTTAAGTGTACTTATACCTTCTTTTTAAGTGTGTGTTCACCCATGTTTACTTAGGTGTGTTTACAATGTGTGCTTCCATTTTTGTAACGCAGTGGACCCTTAACAATCTCACAATGGGTTAGGCAAGCAGCAAACAGCAGCTTCTTTCTTATTTCTTTGCACTGTTTGCCTTCTTTGCTGATGAAAATCATTGTGTTGGATTCACAGGCACCTTAATAACATGTATGTTCTTTCATAGAAGTCTTAATATGTTTATTTGTGTCATTGTTTTTGAAAATGGCTGGCCTGGTGTTTTTGTCAGTGTAGTTTTTGGAGTAGGGATGGTTCTTCATGTATGTTGTCTTGAGTCAGTGTAGCAGCAGGACTTGTAATATTGTCTGTCTAGGCCATCGCATATTATGACACATTAGATAAGTTATGTGGTTAGCACAAGCACAAGCTGATCACTTTGGCTTATTATGTTCCCGTTCCTTTCTTTTTTGGTTGGAAACCTGGAATAATTGTGCTTATTATGGCAAGCTGTCCTTCTGTTATATAAAACTGCAGACACCTGCAATGGACCTCAATTATTTGTACAGATGGGTTTTGGCTGATTCCTGTTATTTCATAATTCCACAGGTGGAGAGGTGTCTGGATAATATGAGTCGTCTTTTTTTTTTCTCTCTCTCTCTCTCTTTTCATGGATGTCATGAAAAACTGGGCTTGAACTTTTCATACCAGCAGTTTTATTCTCTCTTCCTTCTCAGGAAGTGTGCACACTGATTAAAAATGAATCAAAATGCAGTTGAATGTTTGTTTCCTGATCTATGATTTTCAGTATTCATTTGGTAATAAAAAAAAAATACATACTTGACTATGGTTGTGATTTTGCTACATCAGTTAAAATCTGTTTCTTTTTAAAGCTGTTTTTTTTTTTTCAAATGCCAGATTCAAGAGGAAATAGAAGAAACTGTTGAATGAATGGGCTATTGTGAGGACAATTATGACGAATGATAATGAAACGCAGAGGCTGAAATACCGAGCAGCGATTCTGAATGAAGCCCAGTTGCTGAAAATATAAACCCAGGAGTTTTCCCTCAAGGCATTAGGCCCTAATAGGTTTGTGATTAACAGGGCTGAGGCAACATAAAATCCACTAACAACCCAATATATTGTGTTTATATCACGCTACTACTACTACTTAAGCTGTCTTTCGGAGACCAAACCTACGAGTTACATGTTTACACCAAAACTCTAAAACACAAGTTTTAGACGTTGTACTCTCTGTTAAAGATATGCTATTGCTATTATTTGGGTTTAAAAGTCAAAACAAGAGCCCATATACCTCACCAATAAATCCATCATGTCAGTTTTACATCTGCACAACTGCAACCTCTTCCGACTGTTTTCTTCTCGACCCATCATAAACATTTTCTGTCTAAGCTGGTAAGACTAAATCAAAGCATTAATATTTGTATCAAACGTAAAAGTGACATTATTATTGCCTATAGTGGCAGATTATAGGCCACTTTTAAACCCGAGACTGAAGCAAAGGGACCTTCAATCTGTTTTCCTATACTCTCACATATTTCTGGATCTCATCCAAACATTTATCCCACATGAAAGATGATCCACAGGCGACCTCTCCCCCTTCCTCCTGGATAATATACAGTATGTAGACCAAAAGTCCTTCGCAATGCCTTTTATTCTGGACTAACCCACCAGCAGCACATGTGCCTCTTGTCTGTTTTGATGGAGATCCATAGATTTGAACTGTTTATGCTCTTTTACCACAAAATGACTTTTGTGCTTGTATAGGCAAGAGATGTTTTCGGAGGATACTCTATGCACTGGAATTTCAAGAATTTATGATGTGGACATTGTTTCCTCTTAGTGAAAAGGTGGCATGTGACCAGGAGCTTTATAGTCCAACTACAGGGGGTGGACAAAATAACAAATACACACTATGTCCATGCAGTTGCATAACAGATAATTGCAGTTTAACAGTCTTCTTTAGTCAGTGCTGCTGAGTGCATAATGTCCCTCTTGGTACTGCATTTTTCCTGTGTTTCGTCTGATGTCATGATTTCTGAGACTTTCTCACTTACCACAGTTTTGCTGTACTTGTTCCCATTTCAACCAGCAGTTCAGCATTAACAAGGCACAGGAAACTTGCACTGGAAAAGGGGAACAGTGGTCACAGATATTTCCTGACCAACTCCAAAGACTTAAAGTTTCAAAAACACACATTCATCAAACTGGTATTTATTTTATATTGTCCACCTCCTGTGGATGGTGCACCATAGTCACCATGATCATCACTGTGTTTCTGTGACTGTGACGTTAAACGAGTGTAAACCACAGCGTGTTCTGGCTTTGCCTCAATGCCTTTACTGTGTATTTTTATCATTATTCGCCAGCAAATGGCTTGTGTTATGTAGCTCTCCAATTGTCTCTGGTGATATCCTCCCGCCTAAGAATGGATGAAACGTGAACATCAAACAGCCCGATCGCAGACCTAAAACAAAGGCTGCAATGTGAGAGCTTCTGGTATGGTTACTGAAGGAAATTACGCCTGCCATTAAAGGGCACATTGTCATTTTTAGAGTCAGGGCATGTGTTTTGATTCTCACCATCCACTCCTCTGCCTGCAAGCATGCAGCTCTTCTGGCCCCTTTTATTGCAATGTAAACCCCTGGATGGAGACGTGAAGGAAGTTAAGAGAACACATGTGGTGAACATTAGTCTCTTCTTTCTCTAACGAATAGACACATTGAGAGATGTTTTTTAAAATGTGACAGCTACTGTTCCTCGTATTAAAGTCAAACAGAAATACTGTGAAACTCCTTTTGTTTCCCAGACATGTGGGAAACTCTGCTTTGACTTATTGTATTGTCTGTGAACTGCTGCCCCAGGGGTTATATAATAAAACACATTCTTTCTTTTAACGTTTCATCTATTCAATCAGATAACTTTTTACAGCCATCCAGCATTCATTTATCAACTATGCGTTGGTTTGAATTTCGCTCATTAAAATTCACTCATAATGGATGTAGAATGAAAACAAGCACTGCCGTAAGGACATTTAATACCATACTGCTCAGCATCAAGTGAGGCAGTTCTAACAAATGCTGAAATGTTGGACTGACTTTATTTCAGTTATGCATAGACAATTAAAATTCCAGATAAATTGTGTAGTGCATTGGCAAGCTTGCCAAATCATCTTTGATTTAGAGTACAATGAGACTATTTCTGGGTAACATGCAGAATATGAGTAATAGAAGAAATATGCCAGGTACAGTACTGCATCTATTGTTTAAAAAAAAAAACTCCCTTAGTATAGTATAATGAATGGTGCCTTAAACAAGGCAACAAGGCTAGTACAAAACAAAACAAATATACAGTATATGATGAAAGATAAACATGTGGCGTACGTATGTGTAAACCAGCAACAATATTTCCAATAAATTAGAGCCACAGGAGCACTAATAGTCTTATAGGGATTTATCATCAATAAAGCGAGAGCAGTGCATCAGCCCCGGGGCCTGACCCTGAGCTATACAGACATGATCTTTGATGGACATAACAATACAAACACCTAAAGCAACAGCACTAACAAAAGCAGGTATCCATTCATTATGCTTTTGTCGAGCTAGTTTTCATGCATTCAAACACACTCAGTCAAACATCATCAGTCAAAGCTCATGTTGACACTATTTAAAGAAGCATCTATGATGTGTTCTGCCATATATTGTTATTCATAATACAACTGTTAAATATTGGCTTGTCACTCTCTCACTCTTTTGGTAATTTGGCCACTGAACAAATGCTGGCCTCAGCTACTCAGACAAATGAACTCTTCCTTGTTCCTCTTCATTCATTCTTCATCTCTCAACTTTCTCCTTCCCAAGCTCCTTCTCAGAAGTTATATGGTGAAACCAGGACGTTGACCCTGGCCACGTGCTTGGCCTGAAAGGTGCGGTCGCTGTACTCGGACATGTCCACATCGACGCTGATCTCCTGTGGCCCACGCAGCGACTGAACCAAGATCAGCTCGCCGGTCTGTCTGTCTGAACGCTGCATAACAAAGATGCCTCGGGAGTTTCCGCCCACTATGCCGAAGCGCAGGCTGTCCGGCCCGGTGCGCCCTGGAGCAGCGGCGGTCGCCATGCGGAAGAGTGTGGCGGGAGTCTTCGGGTTGGAGGGCAGAGACAGGTAGTGGAAGGACACGGTCTTCGGGGCCAGGTGGCAGGAACGGCTGTCCATGGGGCAGGGGTTTCTCTCGCACTGACTGCAGAACAGAAATGCAGCAGAATGGTAAGCACGGGGCAAAGTGGTAAACGTGTATGTAATGTGTCACAGAGGAAATGATTACATCAGTGATCTATCCCCATGAGAAAGTCTTCATAACAGTTTCTTTGTAACCAAAGAGAAGTGACACACTTACATACAGTACACATGAGGTCAAGTGCTCTGAAGTCTTGGATCATTAGAGCAAGCTGTGAACATTTTTCCATCTATCATCACAAGCCTAACGCCACTTTCAAAACACATAATAACAGAATACAGAATGCGCTAAACAACTACGCGTTTTCACAGGACGTACTTTTAAGTCGTACCCTGACGCACAGCAATCAGACTGTAGAATGCCATTCATACTTCAGAAGAGAGAACTATTTTTCCAAAGATGTAATACAATTTTTGTTTTATTTTCTGAAGCTCTCTCGCCATCTGCAATTTGTTTTAATTTCTTGCAGCTGTGAGTAGCTATTTCCTTTAAGGACTGCACTGAAAAATAAAGTACTCACACGTCTACTTGTATGCTCACTTCACTGTGAACTATGCGCAAAACCTGCTCAGCATTAGTACGCAGTATGAAATACGGACATGGCTACCGTCTTACTCGATTCCCTGCTCTCTCCCTTGTTACAAGTGTTTCCCCAAACATCTATCCATCCCCCTTTGCTGGCAGTGGAGCATTATTTCACCGCATTGATGGTTCAGTAGAAGCAGACAGAGCTTTGTTTCATGCTCTTAAATGAGGCAGTTTGCTGATGACTGGCAAATCGGGAGATGGAAGTTGTAATGTTTCCAAACATTTGGCACAGACCTTCTACATGGTTTTATATGATAAAAAACAAAAAACATCAAACATCATCTGGTGAAGTTCTGCTGAGCATGCCGGTTGTTTGTCAGGAATGATTTTCTTCACTCTGATACAGCTTTAAGCATAACTCTTATTTTTGGTTGCCATCACTATTGGTTATGATACATGTGAGATCTGAGCACTAGAACAAAGTCCAAAAATAATCTTGACCAGTCAGAAGAACAGACAGGATTTAACAGTTTATCACCTTAAGCACTTCCTAAAAACTGAAGTAAAAATGAGTGCACCCAAAGTGGTTGTAATAATCTCTCACAGGACACAACTGCAAGTGCGCCAGGTCAAGATGACGAGTCTGGTTGCTGAACTGTGATGGACAGTCTCAATAGTTTTTGTAATGGTTTCATCCGCAGCCTTCAATTTCTCTTCCAGGGGAGTTTGGTTAACTTGGCCATTAGTGATATTGCTCGGTTGCCAGATCTAAGCAGTTACTATGGTGAGCTTAATATTGTTTTCACCAATAGCAATGATGGCCAAAGCTACCAAATTAAGCAACAAGTTTTAAGAACCTGAATTTCTCTTTAAGCGGCTTAGCTGGAGAATATTTGAGGCTGTAACACTTCTCAAGCGCAGCTTCCTCGCTGCAGATCAATGTATTTTGACCTCTTACTGTGCATTCTAAGTCACTGGCAGGGATTACTGGCACACCTGAACACAGCAATCATCAGTTTAATTTCTGCTTTTCTTTCTATTACAAGTCAAAATGTTCGCCAGGACCCCATTAGTGTCTCACAGTTGGGTCTGATTTAGTGTGCAGATGGCCATTTAAAAGTTGATGACAATTTCCTTTTAAAACGTGGAAGAAGTGATCCTAGTTTATTTTTTTTACAGCTTTTCACTGACAAAGCAAATTACAAAGATGGGTCACATTGGGGCATATCCACTTACAAGGGAGATGTCTTGACGTAGCTGATGTTGCCATGAGAGCGAGGACACTCTGGGCTGACACACTGAAAGCCTCCCCCCGTGTTGATACAAGTTGTCCCGCGGCTACAGTTGTGCTGCTGGCTTAAACACTCGTCCACATCTGGAAGACAAAACAGCAGAGGTATGTAAGAATGAGAAGTGGGAAGAGAGACTTGCCAGACTGACTCCCTGCTTCCTGGTTACCGCAGTCTGAGCAGGGGGTGCTGTGCTGTGATTGTTTATTTGGTTTTTTTTTTAGTTTAGTCTCCCACAAACGCCTCATGTCCTAAAGATCCCGTCTACTGGGAAAGGGTGAGGTCATTCATTCCACTGGCAAGCATCGGAAGCTTCAGGGGTGCAAATGAAAGTGGGCTGACAGACACCTTTGCATGAAACCAAAAGCTCTGCTGCTAAAGACTCCTCGTCTTTCTAAATCACAGGTATTTCTCTCTGGAACTACATATCCAGCCAGATCTGCAGCCAGGGCCCTGTGAATGAGCCTTTGTCCTCTGCTCCCTCGTGTCACTCACCCTCACAGCTCCGCCCATCTGGGAGCAACTTGTAGCCGCTTGGGCAAGAGCAGTGGTACGAGCCTGGGACATTCACACACTCATGGATACACAGCTTCCCTCCTTGGTCCAACCGATACACTTCACACTCGTTTACATCTGTCAAGAAACGGAAACAAAATGCATGTATGCCTGACTTTAACATGTATCACATGACCAGGCCAAGGCACTGGAGGGAGGAGATGTTTAGGATATAGGTAATAATGATCATACATACTCTAAAGAACCACAGCATGCTGTGCTCTTTCTCTCAAATTGTTGTTTAGGTCACTTAGTTTTCCCCTTTTAGCATCTTGGGCATTAACACCTTTGAAGCAACTGCATGAAAACTCCCATTTCAAACTGTTATTCAACCAATTACATCTTAAATGCAACTGAACTGTGACCTAAATGGATACTAATCAGCTTGTGACCTCTCAAGAGGATTATTTTGTTTGTTGCAGACTGGCTGCACAGATTACTCTCATTTGTAACCACATTAATCAGTAGAGGAGTAAAATATTCAGGTATTTGGGGATCTTTTGAGCATTAAAGCCTCTATAACATCTGCTATTTGGCCTGCTGAGCAGGGCGCAAACTTGAGGGAACTGCTCTGTAGATGACCTTGCTTCCCTGTGAGCAGGAGCAGCAAAAGGAGAATTTCCCCCCAGGGATCAATTAAGTCACACATAATTAGAGCTCACCCTGACAGATACTGTTGTCAGAGGTGCCACTCATGTGAAAGCCTGCATCGCAGCTGCAGTGTTGGGCTCGGTTCACTTGTGCACAGCGAGGTCTCCGGCTGAATGCTGGATCATTCATAACACTCCACTCAGGTGGTGCTGATGCATTAGGGGCAAAAATATGAAAGGTCACGTTGTAAACATGTACAGTGGTAGATCTCAGACATGCAAATAAAACAAAACAAAGAGTGTCTGACATGTTGTGGTACTCACCTGTTTGGGTTTGGTGCTGGCAGTGAGATCCACTCCAGTTCTGGGGGCAGGTGCATTTGTACTGGTTAACACCTTCCACACAGGTACCTCCATTTTGGCAGGGATTACTTGCACACTCACTTATATCTGTAGGTTTAGGAGAGAATGACACCTGTAGTCAACTTGTTGAGAAACTTCAGCAGTCTCCAGGCACTTTTAATCTGAATCCCATGTTCCCATTTTTTCCAATACACATACAGATCACCGCAGCAATATTGTCTAGTCATCCATATATGTCAAAACAACTTACTGTGCTTCTGTCAACCTTGACAAAGAAAAACCATGTGCTCGATGCAGGTTTGAGAATAAAATACATAGAACAATTGAACACAGACTCTTAGTAATGTCTATGGTTGGCTGACATCTTCTGCAGCCCTAATTATCAGACAGCGTAAGGCAAAGTGATGGTCCTGGGTCCTGTTTGAAAAAGTATGAAAAAAAGGTAAACTACAACAGAATTAGCTTGAGGTTTCACTTGGAACGAAATGCAGAAGAAAATGAAAGAGCCTCTGTAAGGCTTTACCATCTACCATCCATCCATGAAGTGGCAAAGAGTGTCCACCCAGTTTGATAATTTATACCTAAGAATAAGAAGCTGGTACTGTCATTATGGGCACAGTTTGCCAACTGTCAGTGATGCCCTTTTATTTGTGCCACTTGCAGGAAACTAGTAGTTATCTTGATTAAATGTGATGGAGATTGTTATATATATAAGTGTAATTCAATAAAATCCATCTGCAACTTCAAAGTTAAAGGTTTAATCGGTTGGATGTACACTATGTATTACTCATATCTTTGTGTGTAGCATTATGGGTTTGACAATGAATATGAGTACAGTAGGGTCAGGAATGGGCAATATTGCAATGCAAAAGGTGCTGGGTAAAATACTACTGAATACATACAGGTATGTAAAATGTACTATCATCTGATGCAGAAGTCATCATCAGAACAGAAGGTTGTGGACAAATAGTCCACATCCAACATTGTGCCTTATGATCTTTGCTTCTGTATTCAGCTTTGGGAGTTGTGCAGATGTTCAAATCATGAAGCAGCTTCTGCTCTGTGAGCTTTAGCGCTGAGGCCACAATATACTGGATGACAACCAATCCCTTTAATGTTTATTTGGCTTCCCCAGGGGCCACCACATGGCCATAACATGAAAAGGCCCACTTCACTCTGCTAGATATTTTTAAACTCTTCTTAACTTTAACGTTTTCACACTCCGTCAATACTGCTTTTTAAGCATGACTAAATTTAGACCTCATGCACTGGGCTGAAAAACATGAACAGGGATAATACTGTGCAGAGTCAAGCCCTCTTGTGTTGTTTTAACCATGAATGTCAATAAACGTATGCACATGTTCAACTGAGTATGCCACTTGGAATTCTTGGAAGAAAGCCACCAGCACAGGCTGAAGGGGCTATCAATAGCATGCTTAGCATACTTCTGTGCTATCAGACCATGGTGTAGGTATAATGTCTGGACCTAACCCTGTCCAGTGGGACTGCTGTCAAAGAACCTGGGAAACATGAGCAAGAGAAGGGGGGGTTATCTTACAGTAGCTCAACCACTGCTGCTCATGAGTAGTAGAAACTTGGAGGGTAAGGCACCCACAGTGGAATGCAGTACAGGTGTTTTTCTGTGTTCAGAGACATTTAATGCCATTTTAACGAGGACTTCCTTCAGTGTGCTGTGGAGCTCGAGTCACTCTAAAGAATGACTCTTTTCTTTGCCTGTTATCTGTGTATGTGTGAGGAGCTCATTTTGGCCCCTGGGTCTGATGTGTGTTTCAGCCTGGCATTCAGAGCCAAAGTCGGCGTAAATGGGTATGTAGAAATTCTTGCCGTCAGTAATGCGCAGACATAGCAGTCTTGGCCTTAACAAATTCCACTAAATCATACATATCAGGCAGTGGATGTGTGTTTATATGAGGAGAAAGTCATGGGGGTTATAGCTCCTAATCCTGTGATGAAAACATACCATAGCGGAAGGGAGACTGCATTCCTCACCTGAATCAAATGGCCAAAGATCCAGAATGAATCTGAAACTCTCAATGAGGCTCACCTTTACATATGGCACTGATGCCAGTCCAAGTGCCATTATCCTGACACACACGCATGGCAGAACCGACAAGGTTGTAGCCCTGGGAACAAGTAAAATGGACCTCGTGTCCAACAAAATACTTTGATCCAAACTTGGTTCCGTGAGAGGGAGCTTCCAGAGAGGGGCAGGTGGTGGGAGCTGTGGGAGAGAGGAAGAGAGCACAAGAGAAAGGCTGGTCACATGTGGAGTAAGCCTCCCGACATCCTCTGGCATTCCCTGCCTGGGGATATACACGTGTCACTGGGCAGTGCAGAGCTTTCATGGGAAAGAACGATTGAAATGTCTCATTTACAGTCAACTAGCACAGGACAGTTTTATGCGTCAGAATTTCACTAGCAGCCAAATGTTATGCTATACTGCATGTGCTAGAAATGTTACAGTAATGCACCGTTTCCCATAAAGATGGAATAATTTTGTTTTTAGACACATTCCTCTTTATCAGGTTAACTGTGGTTTAATTTTCAAAGTGATTTGTTTGGAAGAGACTGATCAATAAACTTTTGAGAAGATACATTTTATTTGTTGAGAATAAATCACATTGTCACAATCATTTCATGAGAAGAGGTAAAAATATTTTATTCTAACTTCATGGGCAACAGTGCATATAATATAATTACATTACAAAACTTTATGGATGGATTACATTTTGGACTTTAATGAGAATTCTATGCTTTATCTAACTACAAGGAAAGTGAGAAAATGTTTGTAGTATAATGAAATTGTGCCTTTGTCTGAGCAATTTTGTAGTAGGATAACTTTAAAGTACTGATTTGAATAATATTAGCAAAATATATTGCATATTATTTTACTAATTCAGTTATTATAACTTTAAATAAATCAAAAATGTATTTCTGATTCCTGATCTGAGCATTCTGAGCAGGTGCTGCTATAATTTCCCTTTTATGGGGTTACGGTTTACATTTTTTGAGCCTTTAATGTAAAATATCAGCTGCTTCCTGTCTTGCCAAATACTCTCCACAGAGTTATGGAGTGAACAGTCCATCACTAACAAATTGGCTCCAGTTGGCTCCAAACTACACAATTCCACAAATCCACTTCCCCTGTCAAGTACCCAGCTCTGTAACTAAGATGGCCTAGCATTGTTGGATGAATATACAGTATAATCCTATAATTGAAGAAGCCATATGTGGCTCTTTATTGTCACTGTTTGAAGAGAAAAAACGTTTGAAGATCAACTTCAAACATTTGAATGTTCCTAAAATCTTTGAAAAATTTGATACTTTGGAATCTTCTGTTGCCTTTAACTGAACAACCGTTCATTGAATTACGGAACAAAACCTCAGTTATGTCATGCATGCATGTGAAACTTTATACAGCACGGATTGCAAATTAAATGACTACTCATTCGGTAAGCTTTTTCTGTGGAAAATATATGAAATATTCTTGTATGCAAGTGATCAAAAGCACCACAGAGCAAATTACTTTTAAGTTACTAATACGTTTTACAGCCAACCACCTCTTCTGAATTTTTAGCAGCCTCTAATTTGGAATGTTGATTTTACATCAAACACATAAGACTTTATATATTACTATTAGAAAATCAATTTAATATACAGTACCAGTCAAATGTTTGGACACATCTTCTCATTCAATTGTTTTTTTTTATCACTTTCTATATTGTAGATTAAGACTGAAGACATCAACAACATGAAATAACATATGGAATCATCCATCCATCCATCCATCCATCCATCCATCCATCCATCCATCCATCCATCCATCCATCCATCCATCCATTCGGGGGACTGGAACCTATCCCAGCTGACTTTGGGGGAGAGGTGGGGTACACCAAGTCGCCAGTTCATCCCAGGGCTGACACATAGAGACAAACAACCATTCACGCTCATATTCACACCTACAGCCAATTTAACTAATTGACCTATCACCTACATGTCTTTGGACTGTGGGAGAAGGAGACAGTGCTAATTACTGCAGGACAGGTCTTCTAATGCTGCACCCCTTTACTCTTCCTGGTCAAATAGCCTTGACATAGTCTGGAGGTGTGTTTGGGGTCATTGTTCTGTTGAAAAAGAAATGATCCTACTGCTTAGCCCAAACCAGATGGGTAAGCATGTCGCAGTAGAATGCCGTGGTAGCCATGCTGGCCTTGAGTTTTGAAGAAATTGCCAACAGTGGCACCAAAAAAACAAAACAATGCCCAAACCATCACACCTCCTCCACCGGTTCATGGTAGGAACCACACATGTGGATTACATCCATTCACCTGTGACTCGCAAAGACATGGTGGTTGGAACCAAAAATCTCAAATTTGGACTCATCAGACCAAAGTAGGGATAGTCTGCTGATTTTAGATCAAGATCACAAGATCTACAGCGATGCAATCTACTTTTCAGGTGAGATTTCGGTATTTAATGTCCTCTTACATCTGCTTCCAAACTTCACATAACGTCATTGACTAACGGATCCACATGTGAACAAACCAAGAGAGTGATGTAGCTAACTAGATGGTTATGCTGATAGGATGAGGTACTTCACATGGCTCTTCCTTAGGACACATATTGAAAACAATGCAATCGAATTCTGATTTCTTGAAAAGTGGTGATTTATAATTATGTTATCTTTGGCAATGTCAAAGTAATCTCACGTTTTAATCACCATTTGGAAAATGTTAATATTATATTGTGTTTCAATATAGATAAATAGAGAAATTCATAGGCTATTTCAAGTCTGACTATATATTTAGCTCGAGGATTGTGATTGCGATTAAATAGATCGTGATATTATTTTTTGGCCAGTTTGCCTACCCTTAGACCAAAGAACAGATTTCCACTGGTCTAATGTCTTTTCCTTGTGTTTCTTGGGCAATGCAATTCTCTTCTTCTTGTTGGTCTCCCTCAGAAGTGGTTTCTTTGCAGCAATTCAACCATGAAGACTTGATTCATGCAGTCTCCTCTGAACAGTTGATGGTGAGATGTGTCTGCTACTTGAACTCTGTAAAGCTTTTATGTGGTCTCTAATCTGAGCCTGTTAACTGTAATGAACTTCTCCTCTTGAGCAGAGGTAAGTCTCGGTCTTCCTTTCCTGGGCGGTCGTCATGAGAGCTGGTTTCATCATAGCGTTTGATGTTTTTTGCCACGGCATTTGAAGACACATTCAAAGTTCTTGAAATTTTCCGGACTGACTAACCTTCGTGTCTTAAAGTGATGATGGACTGTCTTTTCCCTTCACTTAGTTGAGTGGTTCTTGCCAGAATATGGATTAGCACAGTTGAATAGGGCTATTTATTGTTTGCCAACACTACCTCTGAAGAAGTGATGGTCTCAAACGCATTAAGAAATCTGGGAAGTTCACTTTTGACAAGGCACACCTTGATTAATTGAAAAGTATCCTAGGGGGACTACTTCAGGAAGCTCGTATGCCAAGAGTGTGCAATGCTGTCATCAAGGCAAAGGTGACTATGTTGAAGAATCTAAAATATAAAACCAATTTTACTTCATTTACATCTTTTTTGTTTACATAATTCCATATGTATTATTTTATAGTCTTCTGTGTTAAATTGTAAGATGAGAACTGCTCCTCATAAAGCTTCTTCTAGAATATATAGATCAGACAGATCACAACAAATTTTCTCTCATAAAGTCACTGAAACAAAAAAAACGATTAATCTCATATAGATGCTATTTTAAAGAAATAAAAACACCACATATATATTCATCTATTTATTCAACATAATGTAATCATTTAAGTTTGACACTGTCAACATGTATACATACAGGATGTATGTAACATTATAGTGACATTATGTGCATCCCTGCATATATCTGCTAAACTTCCATCTGTGCAGAGATATTGCATCCCTGCATATATCTGCTAAACTTCCATCTGTGCAGAGATATATATAAATCAGTTAAAATAAGTAAAAACATTTTTTTTTTCATTTAAATTATGTATTCTATTTCTGTAAATAAATATTATTTAGTCTACTTCACTTTTAAATACAATTATTAATATGGTTTGACACTGTAAAAAGTTGGCCTTAATAAATATGAGCTGCTGATGAAGTTGATGAAGGTGATGACTTTTTCACAGGAGGCATTTAGACTTGTTACAGCAGGAAAAGCATTGAGGTAAATAATCAAATGAATGATGGCTCATTTCCACTTTGCTTCTTCAGTTTTAAGTTCTTGGATTATTCATACTTGCTCATTGTCACACTGTTTGCTCCTTTCCAGGACACATGACTAGAATAGAGCCATCATTAATATAGTAACTTCTGTGCTTTTTCTAATATGACTGCAATGAAAAAGGCCTGTAAAGATGACAATGATGACGATTGACTACAGTGGTGTAAGCGTTGGTGTGTGTTGTAATCTGTTTATTACTCACCAGCTGACTGGTCTGCTTGAGGCAACTTGGAGACGGAGTTCTGAAGGGTTGCCAGCTTTGACTTCATGATCCTGAGGCCCTCTGTAAAACGCATCTCCTGGCCTTTCAGAAACTTCTCCATTTGACGAAGCACCCCAACCACCTGGTGCTTATCCATGCATGTCTGTCAATAAAGCATGAGCACTATGATCAGAATTCAGCGTTAGAAAAGAGTCTTGGCAAAACATTTCAAAATGCAGTGACTTTCCAACCACCCGGGAATAAAGGTTACCTCAGTTTAACAGTCATTAAATATAAAACACGAGCAGTGAATAAACATTAATGTGCAGCTGTGGAGCATGATGTCATTGAAACTAAATCCACCTTATTGGTGGGCACATGGTCGTTATGGTTACAGAGAGTTTTCATTGATATTATAATATATTATGGAACACTGACAAGAGATATTAGTGAGATGTTTTTACTGTACTTCCATGATACAGTAAATTACCACAATTTCTTTAACTTTAAACTTTATTTGCTGTCTACTTTTCCAGTGGACCTCGTTGCATTCACTCATGGACGATATCCTAAGTCTACCATGTCGCTTCATCTCTCCCCTTCCTCCTGCTACCACAACTCCAGTGGTAGACACAGCTGGACAAAAGCTGTCTGGCAGATGTCAGAGGGACCTTAAGTCCAAAACGTTGTTCCTGGTAGGAAGGCACATGCTCATTGGATAATCCTGAATGGGCAGATTCAGAGTAGTATAGGTGCCACTGGCAGTTACTTGAGGGAAGAAAGCTTGTCAAGCCATTACATGGTTCCTCGGGGAAAAGTGCCTCTAATCCTTTCAGGCGGGTTTATTAATCACATGCTCATTGGAACAATTTCTCTGTGCAGCATACCTTAAATTCCTGCACTTGTACAATAACAACTAGCTTCATTTAAATTCATTGCACACATAGTCTGGACCTGTGCAGTAGTTAGACAAGCCTCTGCTCTTTTTACCTGCAGGCAAAGGGGAAATGCCACCAGCTGACAAGACATGAGGAGACTCATATCCGGATGCTACAATGAATGCTTTTTGTTGTTGTTTTTGAAGTATCAAATAATTTCTCAACACAAACATTGCAAAACTAAGAATGCCTATAACACCCAATAACAATAGATAGAAACTTGATCAAGTGGTAAAACAGAATAAAAACAATTATATTATTTGTTGAGTTGACTTTTTTGTGGATTCAAATATTTAAATGAATTACTTTTGGTTCAATATTAATATTTCTAAGATAGATATTTTTTGGATTGTGACTGTTATTGAGTACATTCTTGTTACATTGCTCTTACCTGCACGGCAGCATGTCCACTCTGGAGAGCTGTCAAGCACAGCAAAAGCAAACACCTGCGTCGAAAAGACAGTGCCATGTCCGAAAGTACAGTAACAATAAAGTAAACACTGGCCCCCCTGTTGATGTAGAAGGTTTCTTGTTTTCGATAAAAATCCAAAATATAGTTATCTCTTGTGAAGTTTTCGTCCCCGGGGTTGTAAATGTTTGGAAGATGCTCATCAGGTGTCTGAGACACAGAGATGCGCTCCCGTCTCTTTATGTGCGCTCTCGGAAAGTTGAGCCTCTGAGCTCCGCACGCCACCTAGCTAGTTTCCCTGCTGCAAGAATCCCTCCCACCAAGATACACCCAAACTTTAAACACTTCTTTCTCTCTCTCTTTACATCTCTCTGTGGCTGACAAGAAAGAAATCACACAATATAAAGCGCTATATCTGAATACTGCAAAAAGTATAATATCGTAACAAGAACGTGTTAATTAACACGCTCACCAAGGGTGAAAGTAATTGTTTCTTTCTTCTTACAAACTCGGATGAATGTATCTCTAACATGTTCATGTCAGTGAGCGGTGATGCGGTCACAGCACGACTTTCTGACTCACCGAGAGAGCACCTAAAGTGTCCACGGAGCTATCTGCATAGCCGCTGAGCTAACTGCTAAAACTACGTTGTTTTGTAGATTAGCAATAATTCTAAGCATTTTTGTTAGTCATGCTATCGACATATGACACGCACACGACCTGAAATATGTGTATTGGCTCGATATTACCGTTAAAACAATGTGGACAAGTCTTTCTGGGTTTTTTGATTTGTAGAGTCGGAGCTACACCTGGTGGCCAACGGCAAGACTGCACGAGCGCGTCTAAATCGAGCTCACCCAACGGTTGTTGTGTGTCCGCGCGACTGGGAGTTAAAAAAAAACAACAACAAAAAACAAGGAAATAAATGCGTAGCTGCCAAAAATAAAAATAAATGACGACAATTAGCGTCAACTGTTTTTGTTTTTTTTCAAACACACCATAAACTCGCGTCGTTATAACTGCGTAACACAACTTAAAACACAAAAGGACACAAACTGAGCGTCGTATACACTTAATTGTTGCAGATGTTGAAAATAACTGACAACGCTTTGAACCAATGAGAAGAGCGGCTCCGTGTGCTCGTGCGATGTCTGACCAATAGTCGACGAGGATTTGCTGTATCCAGGTTAGATAGATCCCGATGGGACTATATATACGTGGAGGAATACACGATCTAGGAATGTGCTGCAGACCTCAGAAGCCATTTTGAGATGATGTCCCTGTTGAGAAAGCCTATGAAGATGCTGAAATCAACGAACATGGTTACATTTCTGTCTGTTTCTCCCTCCGTCTCCTCTATTTCACCATGGCAGCTGTCAACCGACGGGACATTAGCAAAGCGGGGTATCAAGCTGTGCTCACAGAGTTAAAACGTCATTGATATGAAAGAGGACAGTGTCTGTTTACTGTCTCTGTCGAGACATGTAACACCGTGAGTTTTTTCCAGTCTGAAATCTTCCAGCATCTCTCAAAACCCAACGTCTCCTTGAGTGACTTGAGTTAACTCACTCTTGTAACGTTACCGGAGAGAAGGGAGAGGCAGATCCGTTTTCCAATGGCTTCTGTGAGCCTTGTTTCCAGTCCCCCAGCCCCTGTTCTTGACAAAAACATGACAGACTCTGAGCTTGCAGGGGATGAAAGGTCGAGTAACATTCTTATGCAATTCTTAATACGCTCATCTGTGCGTTTCAGTGCTGTGGGTCTACATGCTTGTGTTACTGTTTTCCTTCTTTTAACCATGAATTGCAGGGTGCAGAGTTCACGGTTTCCCACACCCCCTCAATAATATTTGCATGCCTCTTTGGTGCAATTGATTAACGTTGTCCAAATAGACTAGATTTCCCATCAGCGTGTCGACTCATCCATGATCATTTCCATGCGAGATAGCAGACCTCATCGGTTGTGTTGTTGTGGTACTGGGATGGATTCACGGCTTCATTGTTGCCATCTGCAGGAGGCTATGCAAATGACTATGATGTAAATGCCACGCCCATCCTCGTACAGTACTCCCCCTACCGGGCACCTGGCAGTACTGCTGAGACAAGAGTTCACGCAAGGGTTGAGATTATGTGCTTCTGCTGGTTTTAAGCCATTGCCTGTGTCTTTGTGATTGGTCTGTAGTCCTGACAGACCATGTGAACAAAGAGGGGGGCCAAGAGCTTGCTGGTGTCAAACCAAAGATTTCACCAGGTGATTTCACTGTCTAAACAAATTCAAGTAAAGAAGAAGTAGTAACAATTGTGTGTGTAGTGTTTGGTTGGAACAAAGGCTGGTGTAAACAGCGTGCCTGTTCCTGTTTTACGGCTTCCATGCCTCAGTCTGGGCATCTTTTGTTCCTCCTACATGGATACACTGCTTTAAGTTTTTAAAACCGATCACAAAAAGCATGTTAAATTCCAATAGGGACTTCAAGTAATTGCTCAAAAGGGAGATTATGGTTTTATTTCACCTTGTATTACTGTAATTATGGTATGCATTTTTCTATACTACTATATAGTTATGGTGGTCTGTTTGTACAGTATGCCAACGTATCCTAACATTGATGCTACATTTGTTGTCAATCTTCACTTGGGTACACAGACAAATGTGATATTAAAGGGAAGTTTTATGCCAGTTTTCACTAAAATTTAAAAGGGCAAGTGTTTCATATAAATTATTGTGATCATAGGCTGTAGCTGGACTAAAAGTGAAGTTTCGGTACAGTTTCATGGTGGCTCTGGAAGTGGAGGGTATCTAGTTAAAGCCTGATCTGAATTGATGTCAGAGGAAGTGGTAGCTACTGTCTGTGAAAACAGACCTGGAACAGTGGGTGGACATTCTTTCCCATTTCATGGTGTCTTTGTTTCACGCTCCTACCTGCACTATATTTTGAATGCAGCTGACATTACATGTTATGAAAAGAATTACAACACTGATATTGCGATATATATATACAAGTGTCACACTTATGATTTCACATGGATGTTTTTTTTATTTTTATTTTAGGATATATCTTTACATAAAATACTTTCTCTGCTTTGGCCATCTACTATAAAACAGCATGTATTTATTTTAGTTTTGAATCTGTGAATCACAGTGGAACATGATTGCCTTTAACTGCCAAGCTTTAAAACAAGATCTAAATTTACCATTCCTGTCTGAAACATGACATTATAAAAGCATCACATTTGTGAAGTACTCACCTGGTCACCAGCTCAATCAATTGTTTTAATCACAACAACCTTGCTGCAAAAAACTAATACAAAGAAAGCCAAAATCTTTCACACGTTGTTCGTAACAGTAATAGATGTTAGCATCTTTAAACAGTAACTTTATTGTATTCTAGTGTAGTTCAATCCTTGTTACTGAGGATTAATTAAGAGGTTTTACAGGACTGTTCAGACCTTTTAAATAAGAATAGTTTTCTTTTTGTCATCAAGATTTTTAACATGGCAACATATGTGTGCAAAAACCATACTTAACTCATCTCTGACTCCAAGATGTCATTACATAAAGGTAACTGAATAATTTTACCTCTAGAAAGCTGAGGTTTTAATAGAATTTACTCAACCTGAGTTGGATTTATTGACAGGCTAAAAGGGTGTTGAAAACTGAAACCCCAGAAGGACTAGCATGGTATTTGCTACTTTGGTCTTTGGTGAAGGGAAAAGGCATTATGACAGTTTTATTTCATTATTTATTACTTATTAGGTTATTACAGCTTTGAATTATTTGTTCATCAGATGTTTTTCTCATGATGTGAAAAACATTGAATTATGTATAAATCCTTACCATTTTACTCACTGCTGATTTTTCCTCATTTTAGAGAGGATGGCGAGCTGGAAGATGGAGAAATAGATGATGAAGGGATTGGAATTGAAGAGGAAAACAAAGAGGCCATAGAGTTGAATGAAGACAAAGAAAAAGAGAAGGAAAAGGAAAAAGAAAAAGCTAAAGAGAAAGAAGAAAAGACTCACAGGCACTCCAGGAAAAGATACAAAAAAAACAGAGAGAAGAGGAGGTCTAAAAGGAGGAGGCGTGACAGACAGAAAGTAGGACGCAATCATACTTGTTTTTACAATGTAATAATGTAATACTACAGTTCAAGTACGAACGTGAATGAATTAAAGTTTCTAAATTAAAGTTTCTAAATTAAAGTTTCTAAATTAAAGTTTCTAAATTAAAGTTCACTTTAATGTTGCTTTTCCTTTGTTCCCTCTGTCCTCCCCTCAGCACCACTCCCCCTCCAGCAGTTCCAGCTCTGACAGTTATGATTCTGACTACGACCGTCTAGAAAGGCCCAAAAGCAGGAAGAGTCAGGGATCTAACCGTGAGTCTGATGGCCAGTCTTCTCAGGTGGGCTCATCAACGCTGGCATGCTGACATTAAATATTCATATAAGCATTGTTGTGTGACAGTTTTCTCTGCTGACTTTCCAGCATGGACGGGATTCAAAGGGAGGCCACGGCAAGTCCCCTCCGCACAAGAGCAGCGACTTTGACAAATACAGTGACTATAGTGACGACAAATATGATTATGATGAAGAGGAGGAGGATTATGAAGATGACATGTCCGAGTATCCGCAGTCGAAAGATTCCCAGAGTCAGGGAAAAGGACGGCATGCTAAAGAGCAGATGAAGAGAGGAAACATGAGAGGGATGAAACAACAGCAATGTATGCATGCTTTTTGTATTCAAACATATCGTTACTGTAGTAATTTATACACATTTACTGTGAATGACTTCATCACTTCTTCAAAAATGTCATTTTAAGTTGGGCAGAGGGGAAGAGGCAGAGGGAGTGGACCGGGAAGAGGACGAGGGATGCTTAACAAGAACAAGAAGCTAAAGGGCAAACCCTGGGGAGGACGTGGACGAGGTCGAGGAGGAGACCAGGGCATGGAAGACATGGCCCTGGTAAATGTGCTCCTGAAAATTGCACTTATATAGAGCTTTTCTACATTAACAGACAAAATACTCTGACTCTACATAACTACAAAAACTAAGGCCACATTCTGTTGTTTGCTTTGTGTCACAGGAAGGAAAAAATTCTGGTTTTCAGAAGAAACGGCCAATTATGAGCAAGGAGTTTATCAATCAGCACACAGTTGAACACAATGGTAGATACATCTGCAAGTATTTCCTGGAGGGTCGGTGCATCAAGGTAAGAGCCTTTTGCCTATTTATGCTAAAATATCTGAAAAAGATAATCACTGTTCTGTCTAAAAGATAAACTATTTTTTTCTTTGTATAGGGGGAACAGTGCAAATTTGAACATGACCTTGTCATACCAGATAAGAAAAAAGAGCTTTGTAAATTTTACCTCCAAGGATACTGCAGCAAAGGAGATAATTGCATTTACATGCACAATATCCTTCACTAATGACTACAGATGATTACATTTGTATAATTGCATTGCACAATTAACTGAAATCTTGTCATATCTTTTAATTACTCCTGTTCCTTAACCTGCGATTGCACATGAATACCCATGTAAGTTCTTTCATACTGGAGCTAAATGTTATCAAGGGGACAACTGCAAATTCTCCCACGAGGCTTTGACTGATGTGACCAAAGAGCTGCTTGATAAGGTAAGACAAAAAGAAAAACCTCTATGCCAGGAGAGTCTCAGCTCTGACGGGCAGCAACGATCTTATTCCTGCCTTCATTTATCAGATAATTAACACTGAAGAGGAGAACGCACGTGAGGACGAATTGGAGCTGGAAGATCTAAGAAAGCAGGGAATCGCCCCACTTCCAAAGCCTCCTCCAGGGGTGGGGTTGCTCCCCACTCCCGGTCAGAGCAGTCCTACAGATGGAGCTTCGGGGAAGAAGATCCCCTCCCTGTTTGAAATCAAGGTTCAACCTACTGTAGACTTGGCACAAAAAATTGGTCTGAGGTAACCAAATAATCTGCAGTCATATAAAGAAAATCGAATAAAATCAAATTCAAATCGTTTGGAGTTCACCCTAAACTGTGCACATTGCTTTTCAGTGGGTCCAACTACTCCCAGAATCAAGGTGAAGGCACCAATCAGTTTAGTGGAGGCTCAGAGGACACACAAAGTGGGGGAATGGCACCTTCAGGCGCCTCTGCTCCTCCTATTCCTCCCCCTGGATCACCTGGTGCCATGGGTCACCCCACTGGACCCCCCATGCCACAGAGCCCCCCAGGACAGCACCCACCACACGGATTCCCAATGCAGCCACCAATCCCCTCTGGTCAACCCCCACCCTTCCAACCTAATATCAACCCTCAGATGAATATGCAAAGGCCTCCATTCCCTCCTATACCAGATCTGCAGATGCTGCAGAGTCTCTTTCCTTTTCCATCGTTGGGTCAGAACCCGGTAGAGATGTTCAGCAGCTTCCTCCGAAATCAGGCCATGGGTCAACAAGGAGGTTTTATTAATATTATTAACCAACCAAGTTAACCAAGTTAATTACCTTTTAACTATTGCTATAATTGTGTCAGTTGTGTAAAATTGTGTCTTTTTGTTTTCTTTTCAATTTTCTAGACCCTAGTCTGGCCTTCATACAGAACCTCCAGCAGCAGATGGGTGCAGAATCACAGTTGCAGTCTTTACCACCAGCAGTACAGAAAGCCATCTTTTTACACCTGACACAGCAGCAACAACAACAAGAGTCACACCCACAAGGGAATGAGCCACAGAGAGCAGAGGGGCAGGATGATAATGCAAACAGAGGTAAGTCCTGTGGGCAAGAAGTAAAAAGAACTGTGTTCAGGAAATAAAAAGTATCTTAGTAAACCTGCTTTTTGAAATAAACCACATATGTGACACAGTATTGATACAAAGATAATATACAAATATTCTCAGAGAGAACTAAAATATGATTTCATATTTTTTGCAGATGAAACTACAAACTGGTATTCAAGCGATGAGGAGGATGGGAGCTGTGTTTCCTCCATCCTTAAAACTCTAAAGAAGCAGAATGAGATGCAACAGTCTCAGTCCAAGCTCGCCCAAGTTGCACCTGTGGCTCCAGGACTGGGTGACCCTCGGCTTGTGAAGGAGAGGGCCCCACCTAGTGATCCCCGCATGAAGACAGACCCTCGACAGCGACCCCCAGATATGAAAAAGGAGTCAGATGGTGCTGCAGACCCACGGCTCTCCAGAGACCCAAGGAAACTGAGACCAATGGAGCCGAGTTCCTATCGCCAGCAGAGCCACCCCGCTCCTCTGAAGCCTCCTACGGGAGATGAGGATGATGAAGGAGAGCGGGAGCTCAGGGACAAAGCTGTTCTCATCCCTCTAGATGCCAGCCCCAATGTGGTGCTGCGGGACCCTCGTTGCCAGTTAAAGCAGTTTAGCCACATCCGGGTGGACATCTTGCTCCAGCGGCCAGCCTTTGCTCAGACAGTGGTGTGGGCCCCCGAGGATCTCATTCCTTCCCTGGTACCCAAACAGGAACACTCCATCAACCTTCCCCTTCCACCCCTAATCGCTGACGCACAAATGAACCGAACAAACCTGCCTGACCATCCGCCCATCTCCAGCCCTCCACCAACTGACCCCAGACTAGCAGCTGCACGTTTGAAGGAACGTATGAATCGTTTGTCCTCTGGATCTGTAGAATCTCGGTCCTCCAACGAAAGACCTGCAGATCCACGTCAGTCAAAGATTATGGACCCCAGACTCAAGCGTACAGGTAGTCTGGACTCTAAGATGCTGGGTCAGAAAGAGCCCTCCTCTGGCGGAGTAGTTGTGGACCCCAGGCTACAAAAGGCCAGTGCTAGTTCCTCTCCTCATGCTGTTCGAGCTAAGCCAGAACCTGAAAAGTTGCCACCATATGCCCCTCGTCTGGCATCATCTGGTGGTGGGCTTGAGAGTCCCACTACAATTCTTGGGGGCATCAGTCTGTACGATCCTCGTAATCAGACTGAGCAGTCTCAGAAGGAGCAAGCAGAGCCTCCTAAAAAGACGGGAATCCTCAAACACCCGGATAAAAAAGACAATCCTCCACCACCATCACTCTCACCAACTCAACGAAGTAGCTCTTTTGAAGAACCCAAAAGCACAGATGTTGCCTCAGATCAGCCTCTGTCCGTTTCTCCTACTGTGCCTCCTACCTCACCTGTCAAACCCCCCGCAGTACATAATCTCCCCATCCAGGCACTGGCTGGGCTGATCCGACCTCAGTACACTGACCCTAGGCAGGCCAAACTAGGAGGACAGGGCTCAACGGGTGCACAAGAAGAGGCAGAGGAAAAGAAGGAGAAGGAGCAGGAGGAGGACATGGAGGAAGAACCAAAACAAGATGATCCAGAGGAGGAGGCAGACGACAGGACACTTAAAGATGTGTTCAAGACTTTTGATCCGACTGCTTCTCCTTTCTGTCAGTAAACACTATTAATCATTATTTAGCTTTACATGAACCTATTTATTTCTGTATATAAATGACCCTGTATAGAAACACATCCTATTTAGTGCACCACACATCTGTGAGTATGGAGATGATGCACAGACACAGTGTATAGTTCCTTTTAACATAATCATATTAATGCTGAAATGTGTGTTTTGAAAGTGAGTTGAGGTCTTTTATCATATTGTGTAATTTTCATGTACGTTTTTAAACAATCAGAAAAAAGATTTAGAAAAAAGAGTTACATTAACGGTATACTCTGTCACTAAGGACTGGCCCTTATGTTGATTACTAAACTCTGGGTTCATTCCAGGCATTACACTCTGTAAAATAGGTCATTCATCACTCTAGACGCAGAGAGA
This sequence comes from Larimichthys crocea, assembly GCF_000972845.2. Classification (NCBI taxonomy): domain Eukaryota; kingdom Metazoa; phylum Chordata; class Actinopteri; family Sciaenidae; genus Larimichthys; species Larimichthys crocea. The sequence goes on from NC_040013.1 coordinate 12,646,914, forward strand.
TAATGCAAAGTGATCGATCAAACGGCAGTTAGAGGAATTCCCTTGAGAAATTTTGTATTTATTTATTTCACTGACACTTTTATATTAAGATTTTTATGTTTGTGCTCACTTTTATGAGAAGGGATTTTTAACTAAGTCAACAGATGCTTTCTCAAACATTTACTTTAAAAAAAACAAACAAAAAAAACACCCTGATCTAAATAGTTTGCAAATTGTGCATCTCTGACACAATGATGGGAAGATAATCAAAACACAGTCCCAGTGGCCCTCTTTACTGCACGTTTCCCAGGAAGGCACATACAGGGTACATGTGCTTGTGGTGTGATACAGACGTTTCAGTTCCTTACCTAAAATGCTAATAGCAATGTTTGATTGCTCTTTCCATTTAACAACTTGTGTTTTTAAATTAAATTCTCTACAGGTTTGCAGAAATGTTTGTGCAATATGAGAGAGTTCCCTGCTTAGTTGACAAGAAAACAGTTCAATTTCTGTTTTGTACATTGCTGGACTTTTTTCATCCAAGTGGTTTGAAGATTTGACGTTGCTGTTGTAGGCTTTTCTAATTTGCTAACCGGTTATCGATGACAGTGAGTGAATTTGGTTACCAAATTTGATTTGTTATTGTCTCTCCTCAAAACACTCACCGCTGACAAGCTTGTAAATAGCAGGAAACATGTCTTTCACTTGTTTTCATCAGACTACGAAGTCAAAAAAGAAAGTGTACTGTACAAAGAGAAAAGCAGATATACAGTTTATGATGCAAATCTTTATGACGTGTTGAATTCTGTTGAGTTGACTGCAGATGAACTCAGATGGCGTCATGTGTGCTACAAAGAGCGAATGTTGGAGGCTCAAGATGGCATAACACTATGTAGTTTGTGTTTTTTGACAGTTCTGTGTCTATTAAGGCGAGCTATTCATGTTTGACTGAAACTAAGCTATGTACTTTTTTTAAAATTGTTTTCATACGTCACATTGTAAATGCCTATTTTGTATCATGTGTACAGTCTGGTTTTGAGTGTTTTAATGAATAATTATTTTTTTCCCTGTCAGTATGGTGGTTCTGGTTGTAATAATACTGTATGACATTTTAACAAACACATATGCCCGTCACATTTCAGTGATTTTATTATAAATATCTGAAATAAAAAGATAAAACATACAGTATTTCAGAATCACACATTAAGTTGCATTGTCTCATTTTATTGTGCATTCAAATATTGGCAATGACAATTTTGAGATTTCTATTTTATACTTCTGCTACTTTACATGTCAGAGGCAAACATTGCATAAATATCAAACCACTGGTTTCCAATATTTTTGGCTTGTCTCATTTCAGATGTCCAAAGAGTTGTTAGCAGAGTAGTGATTTAATTAGTTCTTCTTTCTTCCCCTGTTAATCATCTCATGAGGGGCCTGAGGTGCTGAGACCCTTTGATAAATTATGTACATTTAGCTAATAATACATTTGTACTTTTACTTAATCAAGACTTTCATGCAGGACTTTTACTTGTTACATTATATTATTGTATTGGTACTTTTACTTGAGTAAAGGATCTGCAAACGTCTTCAACCACAAACTATATCAAATTTTGCTCAGTTGTCCTTGACCATGACAGTCTGTGAAAGCTCACTTCAAAATGTAAGTGGGTTTCACATCTTTATTATTATATGAAATAAAAAGCAAAAATGTAATCACAGGTAGGATTCTTATTCGTTGAGACAGAAATACTACTTGTGTTTTGAAGGGGTGGTGGTCACATTAAGTGTCGGGGCAAGACTGGGTGCTACAGGGTGGGATGAGGTCTTCCTCAAACCCAGATCATCAGTCTCTAGGTTAAAAGTCTGCTGGGCTCGATGGATCTCCAGCTTCCTTCTCCACTGGAAACACAAGGCTGTAGCCTCTGCACCATCTGAGTTTGGCTCTGGTTGCTTCAGACCCTGGAATAAGAGTAATTGTACAGTTTTAATGGCTCAATTGACACAATTCTAACAGAACATGACATTGAAAGTTTGAGCTTTATCTCATCAACCTATAGTACATGGAGAAGACATCATGTCATTACAGATTTGTTAAGTTTTTTTTAATGTTAGATTTACTGTCATGCAGGCTGTCTCTGCAGCATGGACCCCACGCAAGACCGTCTGGAGTAGATTTTGTGCGTTCTTCACCAGGATCTCATCAGATGATTTGCAACCGGGTGTTAGAGCATTGACACTGAGTAAAGATAACAGTAGAAAACAGTCTTATTAGCTGTCTGTCTTTCTTTTTATAGTTTAGTTTTCAGTCTAAGTCCTCTGACCTGGAGATGATGTTGAGCTGGTTGGTGATGGTGAGAATCTGCTCAACTATGAGGGAGAGTTCAACCGTGCATTGTTTATCCAGGCAGTGGTTGGTAATAACTCTGATAAACTGAGTTACTGACTGGCAGTTTGAGATCACATCTTTGGCTGCGGTGACAAATGCCTCTTTGTTCTGGAAAAAAAGAGGAATGATTGTGAAATAAGATGTCTGCAAATATCAAGATCAAGGCAGTACAGTGCCCTCAGGTGGTCGTTACCGGTATTGGGCCTTTTTTCTTCAAGTATTGGGTCATGTAACATATTGTGTCAGCCATCTTCCTGGTGACTTGGACAATTCTGTTGTCTTTGGGATCCCAGCTGTCACTTTCTTGCTTTAAAAACAGGGAGGTGTAGGTCAGGCCAGAAGCTTCTTTGTATGCACCAGCCCCGACACCACCCTATAAAGAAAATTGTGACATTTTTGTGACATCTAGGAATCAATTTAGTGCAAAATGTTGTTCATCAGGAGATACCTACATCTTTTTCCATATTTCCAGGTCCATGTTTGGACACAGATGCCAGGTTCATATTTGGTTCTGCAGCATCGATGCTTTCTGCATTGCCTCTCTGCCAGCATGTCATTGTTGTGTCAGAGGGAAATTCTACTTCTTTGACTCTAGGTGGGATTGTAGCCAACACTTCTCCGACATTGTCAGGTGTTCTGCCCTGTAGACCAGCCCTGATCTGCTCTTTAGCCTCTTGGTGAATCCCATCTTGCTTCCTGATCTCCTCCACCACATAGTGAGCTTTGGCTGACCAGCACTGTATCTGCACATCCAGACTGAGTGTATCACAAATGTAGTGGGTCTCTACCATGAGCTTCGCCCTGCTGATTATATCTGAGATTTGAAAAGACAAGTGGTCATTAATAGACCTCAGATTCGAACGGGCACGTGGGTCACGGATGTAGTTTAAGGAGTCCTCGACTCTTTTGGTTGCAAGTTTTACATTATCAAAAAGTGTTTGCACTGCATTTTCAAATTTTAGCTCTGCATCTTCTGTGTTGTTCTCCCTAAAGTGTTCAGCAGCTAAATAAGCAATGCTGACAATATTTTGAAGTGCAGTGTCATAATCTTGATTTGCTTTGCTTAAATGACCAGAAAGCACTCTAATTTTAATCAAAAGATTTCTCTGAAAGAATTCTGACTTTGCAAGTTGCATCACACTTGGCATTATGTCAAGCTCTTCGGCAGCTTTAAGGTAGGCTTCAGTCAGTGTTTTTAGTTCATCCTGGTATCCTGTTAACTGTTTAGATTTGTAAGCACTTTTACAATTCAGGCTGGTTAGCCTCGCTGCCTCTTGGATTCGAAGTGAGTTCTCAGAAAGCATTGATAGTTGTTTCTGGGGGGCCAAATGGTTCATTGCAGTTGATGTTCCCAAAATCTTATCAAGGGAATTTAGCAAAGTCTGAATAGACAGGCCCCAGAGGATACACAGTCCTTCTAGTTGGTCTACCTTTCCCTCCAATGAGGCAGAAAACTCTACCAGGTATCTTGTGTTGTTCTGGGCTTTGTTCAGCTTGTTGTGTAACATGCTGAATGTTTCTTGACCATCACTTTGTGCGGTTAAATCAGACGATGTCAGGAACTGGACCAAGTCGGCGCATAAGGTCATCACTTCATTTAGTTGCTGTGTAACAGAGGATGGGATTGTTGGCAGATTTCCTTGCAGCTCATTGTATACAGCATGATACCAGGCTCCAGCCACCGGCAGTAAAACTTTTCGGGTGTTGTTAATAAGGTCAGAAAACTGTGTGCTGTATTTGTAGATGCTGTCTGTGCTCATCACTGAGCTCATTGCTGTCTCTTGAGCTGTCTGGACGAGCAGTGGAGTCAGTGACACAAGCTCTGCTCTGAAACTTTCTAATGTCTGATGATCAACTGCATCAACAATGGCCAAAGCTTCCTTTGCAGCTTGAGCATAACAATTTGACAGCTCAAGAACACCAGTGCAGGCCTGATTGAGGGCAGTCACATCCTTCCCTTTAGTCACAGTCACAACTTCATACAAGAGAGGCAAAAGGTCAAATTCAAAAGGCTTGTGGATCAGTCTGGGCCCAGCAGAGACAGCTGGGATCTTTAAATCATCTCTGTCATATTTATGCGTCAGTTCTGCTTCTATGGTTTCCTCATCTGAGTGGTCCTCCTCATGTTCGGTTTGGGAAACCCTCTCCATAACCTCCAAAACAGGAAAGCGAGAGCCCCTTCTCATGTAATCCAGGTCCAGTTCACAGATATCTTTGACTGGTGAGACTTCAGGCTGACGTGCCCGCTCTCGCAGTGGGCTCAGGAGATGTGGATGCTGTTGGCCATCTAGTCCCTGTCTGAGCACTTTAAAATGTTGAATGGCCATGGAAACATTATCGGAAAAAGTGCTATATACCTCCACATTTAGACTTGAACCTAAGAGCATGTCTTTGACTGATTCACCCACTTTAGTTTGAGATGACTGAACCTGTTTCAGCAGCACCAGGAGGCCATTCCTGTAGATGGGGTTATCACTTCTGTCCAAGTGCCTCTTCACTGACTGAATCACCAGCCTCATGTGACATATAAGATTTGTTGCATGTTCATTAAAGAGTTTATAGCTCTGCTCTCTGTATGCTGCATCACATCCATAGCGCTCATTGACTATCTCATTAATAGCAACACTGGTGAACTCCCTCACATCCATAACGTCACCGAGAACATCCTGAAGCTGACTAGTCTCTTCCTCCCATTTCTGGCACACCTCATGAAGCTTTTGAACAGTTTGCACTGAATTATCTGCCAGCTCCAGTGAAAGAGGTGAAATTTGAGCTCTGAGTCTTGTAAGGCATGCTCGTGAGTTCTCCACATTCTCCAAACTCTTTGCATCAACAGCCACGGCAGAGACAAAATTTGACACTTGGATTATTCTATCAGTGGAAGATATGAAATCCTCAACAAGTGGCTGAATGAAGTTCAGATCCATATCCGTAGAAGAAGGTGCAACCAGGATCTGTCTTGTCACACTTAAAAGTTCCTCAACTGTAGAAGATGCTGTAGGAAATGTGTCCAGAACTTGATAAAGAACCGTAATCATCAGTGCTTCGTCAAGCATTTGTATTTGCTGCATCAACAAAGTGCAGGTCTTCTCAAGGCTCTGCTCAGAATCATCAGGATCCCCTGAGAACTTTAAAATCCTTTTTATGTCTGACCAGAACTGCAGGATGTGACGACAATGACCCACTACTCTTTGCTGAAACTCTCTACGAGAAGAGTTTGCGACAACCATACAGTGAAACACAAGATCTCTTACTACGCTATCAAAGCCACTACCACTGATTGAGGAGGTGGACGAATTAGTAAGTAGTTGCAACAGACTGTTCCTCCTCCCTGTATAATACCCACAAGGACCCAGTGATTCACTGTGGCATTCACTTTTCAGGGTTATCATAATGTCACTGACTGTGCTCTGCACCTTGTCCAGAATGTATCTCTTGGCTACCTGTGCCTGCTCGCTTGTAGGGTGTTTGATGGTTGTGCACATGGCCGTGTGCAGCATGGAGATGCACTTCCTCAGGGTCTCCAATGAATTGAGAAGCTGTTTAGTTTGTCTGGGATCCTGTAAGGAATTTGCCCTCTCCACTGTCAGACTGTTGAGGAGAAGCAGAGCCTGAGAAAACACCTGGAAAGATTTGAGCAGAGACTTGATGTCTGAGGAGGAGCCAAGCTCAGAGAGGCACACTAAAACTTGATCAGCAGCAGCTATAACTCTTCTTACAGTTGCATCATCATCCACCAACAGTACCTGAGAACAGAGAGATAGATAAGTTTACTTGTTACTCGTGCTAGTGGCATTTGGGGCCTGACTTAAATATCTCAACAAGTGAAATGTAGTACAAATATTCATGGCACCATTTTTCAGTGAAATGTCTTGAAAACTGTACGTATTATCATGAAATTTGGTTTAGATTTGTTATGATAGCGCCAAGATCCGGTAAAAACTCTGATCAGTAAGCATGCTGGCATTTAGTTCAAAGCACCACTGTGCCTAACCTCACACAGAGCTGCTCGTATGGCTGTAGACTCTTAGTCTTGTTCATATTTCACAGTGTAAACTGTATTCCTATGTAAACATAACAAATATTTCCTTGTCATGCTATAATGTTACTGTAAATGTAATATAGGAGTTTGTAAAACTAGGTTTGTACGCACATAAATCAAATACTGATGAACTGAAAAGTTCTACATTGTGGTACACAGTACTGTATATGAAGTGACTTGTTCTGCTGTACAAGTGCATAATATTATGACAATACCAATTATGGGTGAGGACAGAATTTCCAGAACATTTTGCAATCTCTTGCCAAATCTTGGACAATGTTGGGATCAAGTGTCTGCTTGTTCTGACTATAAAAAACTATTGTTTGCAGAAAATGAAATTGAAATTGCACAATTTGCTGTATTCAAATATGACACTCTAGGGTGTCTAAATAGTTTTGGCAGTTCTACAGAGCATTTCCCAGAAAGAAGAGTTTGTCACACACCAGGTGGTGTTATGTCAGTGTAGAGTTTTAAAGATTATACGAGTGTCAGTAACAAAGTAGACCTATGTGTCCAATTTACCATCAGTAGCTGATATATTCCCCTTGTGTAAATTCCAGACTGTCTGTATGCTGGCATGACATTACACATAAGATGCTAGTTGGTTGTTAACGTTAGAAAGGTTTTTGTCCTCATAAATTAACAAAGGATAATTTAAACTGTTATTTATGACGACACTGGAAGAGCTGAGATATTTGTGAAACTTGAAGCAGGCAGTAGTTTGTCTCTTGGTGTGTTAAGCAGTATTCCCATTTAAGGAAACCTTTTGGGAAAGTAAAAAGCAGATGTGGAAGATGAATCTATTTGAGCCTGTCAGTACTTTTAATCACTCATTCTTTGCAGCCTTTCTTCTTATCTCTGTTCATTTTTTTAAATGTGTAATATCTTATATTGAATATATATTTAGTAAAAAAAAAAAAGAGAGAATAAAAATACTATTTTACTTTGACTATTCCCAGGAAGACGTTTTGTGTAGCAGTAATGAGTTCCTCTCTGTGTTCGGTCAAGCTGGGCTGGATGTTGAGTTTCTGCGCTGCCAGAAGCACGTGTTGTCCAGACACAGTAACTGACTCCAACAGGGACGACATTTCCATGTACAAAACTTCATCTTCTGTCTCACGTATTTGCCTGGAAGTGACATGTTGGCATGTGACTTTTACAGATTTGTACCTGAAGCTTTATAAACTGAATATTTTATTCCTAACCTCAACAAACTCCATACTGTACATACCTGGAGGCCACTGTTGCCATGTTCTCAGTAGCTTTAGCCACAGCCTGAGCTGCTCTTTCCAGCTGGCTGAACTGTTCAGGTTCCTCTACATTGTCACACATGAGCACCAAGTGACATAAATGACTTGCGATTGGTGCAACCACCTGCTCCACTGCCGCAGTCCTGATCAACCCATAATCCAATAGAGAAGACATGGCCGGCAGAGCGATTGTCTCTGGTCAAAAGAAAGTGAGCAGTTCCTCCTGCTGTGGTGTTCCTGCTGTATTCAGTCTGGTGTCGGTATAAATAATTAATGCATGCTTGTGCTTGTTTTCAGTGTTTCATAGCAACTGGGATTACCTGACCAAAGACACAGAACCTTATCAGGTTTAAAGAGTAATTCATTGTTCATATGCAAACCTGCACATGTACTATCTATACTGCCACAACCTGAATTCATCATCCCTGAACATCAATGACTCATATCTTACAAAACATAAGGGATTAAAGTAAATATAAAGAGGCCAGTGTAACAGACAGAGTACTTTGTCCATTTACAATAAACATGGATTTAATTATGCTTTTTTTTTTTCAATCTTATTTTGAGCACTATCCCACATTTGCTGAAGGTGTGAGCAATATTTTCAGGTAAGAAAACCAATAGTACATTTTATCCAACCAATAGCACAACTGACATTTTATAATGGTATAACAGTGAAATTATATTTGTCATTTTTGCTTGAAAAAAGACAAACTGACACTTAATTTGGTACTTAATTTTCTGCTGAGTGACTAATTGTTTTAGGTCTATCATGGACATACAGTATATAATGTATATGAGCGATAAAAAGTAAGACCCTTATAATGAAAACGCTGTTTTTGCACAGGAAATTGATCTGAATATAACTGCAAATACATCCTAAAGAGTTGTCAAAAAATTTGAATATATAATTATTAATTATAAAGGGTTTTTTTAATTCTTGATTTTTTGCCTGCATATTTTGAACAGAGCAACCAGCAGAGAGCACCACTAACCATCAAAAAGGAAGTGAACCAACCTATGACCACACCAGACTCATGTTTACAAGAACAGCATACAGAGCCAGGAAATTTCACTCAATTTATCAACAGATAAATATACAGCTCAAACATGACTTTAAACATCAAACATTCAGCACACTATAATGGAAATGATATTCAGTGACAGTAGTATACTCAGAACAAAACCCCAAAATAACGTTGTGATTAACGGTGACAACAAACATACAAACAAAATATAACCATCACAGTTAAAATTTACCAAAACAATGTCAAGTGTCGGTTTCTCCGCATACGGATACAGCATCGCTGTAACAGATGCAGAGTGAAGACGTGAATGTGTACAGTATATGCCGTCATGCCAGTGGAATTAAATGGTAAAATAAAGTGTATCAGATCAAGAAAAGATTCATACAGCACAATAGAGAGCAAAGCGATCATAGTGAGCCATAAAGTGTCTTAGCACTGAAGTCTCAGAGAAAAGTGTGAAACATATTAAAATATAGTTTTTGTACTTTGGCATTGCACATTTAAATCTGACTCCGGTCTACTGCAAAATTACCTCAAATTCATGCGAGCGCAGGGTTTCATCCTAACATACTGCATATCTCTTTTAATACAAATAATCATCATATCTTCAAAACATATTTTGGGGAGCATAATTTTATCTATTCAAATCTATATAAAAAAAAAAAGTTAACATTCTCACTTCTTTGGCAACATTTAAAGTTGAATTCACTCAATCAAGCCCAGCTTTAAAAAGAACATGTGGGGTAGAAAATTTAAGTAGCGAGAAACTGTGAACTTTAATAGTGGCAGATTTTCAAGGCGCTGACATTCCTCCATGTTGACTTAAAATAAGCTTTTCCCAGGAGCCCCAAAGAGCCCGTTTATGTGTGGTGATTGAGTGCAGCACATTCCCACCTATTTTTAGGGCATTACTCATGCCATGGGCCCCTGTAAATGACTGTAGGTGGACTCCCATCACAGACTTTCATCTGGCCGTGGAGAGTAATGTATCTCATATTTCAGGCTAAAACCCAATGCCTAATAACATAATAGTAAAATTAAATATGGTTTGCTTAGGTGAAGCCTGGAAAGGTTTAGGGAATAAATCATGATCAGGCCTAATGTCATGACACAGAGTGAATCATTTCCTACAGTATTTGAGACGATATCTTCACTTGGACCTGGAAACATTTGGGGGTCCTTCAAAAAGTTAGCTGCATACCTGAGCAATAGTTTCTTGCAAAAGCAGCTTCAAATAATTTGCTCGACTGCACAGCGCACTTTCAAGGCATTTGTTAATTCAAAGTATTGCAGGGAGTAAAGGCTGAAATTGAAATAGCTTATGTTGTGCTACGAGCAACTCAGTTAAAACCCATAACAAATGGAATGCTCATGGAAAGTCACAAAGCTTAAAGTGTGAATGACGGCCTTTATAACATTAATGAACTCAGACAGCGCTTTTACCGGGCCTCCAGCGCATCTGACAACACTAGTGGACGACATGATCACCGTGTGATGGGGTCTGAAACACAGAATTAGCTCTGATTATCTGTGAGAGGGTGAGACAGTCATATGTGTAAAACAGATATTCATAAGCCAGAAATAGTAAAGCAAAGATACAATCTTTTACTCCCACGGAGAACTGAATATACAAACAACTCCATCATATACTATACAGGACATATCTTTGGCATAACAAGTAAAGCTATGGAGCCAAGGCATTCATTCTTATCAAACATCAGTGCTTTTACAAAAACATACTGTAGATACAGTATGTTTATAATGGCCTTCAAAACCCCAACCCTTCTTGAAGCCCAATTTTACACAATATGGCTTAAAGTGTATGTATAAAAATAAATTTGCTATGTAACACAGCCCTGAGGGTTTTGTTGTCCACCAGTATTCATGCCGTCTCCACATCCCTGTACGGATGTGGGTCTCCATCAACAGCTCCGCTCCGCTGGCTGGGAGTTACCTCCTTTGAGATTAGCTGAATTCCACAGCAAGTGTCCTCTGGCAAGCCACACTGTCACCTCAGAAGCCTGTTTCCTGGACCCCCACCCACAAAAAATATCAAGTCTCCAAAAAATATGGAGAATATTCTTCTCTTCCACATATGGAAGACTGAAGGACCTGGTGCCACTGGGGCGCCTGGGCTGCGAGACCCCGTGCTATTGGATCCTTCCTGACCCAATCCCTAATCTCATTGGCTCCTTAGGGACCCCCCCCAATTGTAAGTCTCAGTGGTTCTTTTCCATCCAGTCCCAGCTTTCATCACTGTCCTTCCTGTTCTTTTCAGCCTCGATGATCTCTCTGTAGCGCCGACGGAAGAATCCCATCTGTCAAAGATAAGAGGGGAACAAAAATGTGAGTGTTTGGTAAGGTGCATCTGTGGTCAGATCTGACTACAGGAGTGTGAAAACCCTGCGGCTTTGCATTTTTAGGGTACATTTTCTCTCTTGAGGGTGTCCTTTTCAAAAAAGACTTGGGATCGGTAATGTATAGCTGTGACCTAGAGTCATCACCCCATCTTGGTTTATTACAGACAGATCATATCAGTAATGGCAAACATGTCACCCTTTAAAGGAATAATTTGAAATGCAAAAACACTTTTTCCCTTTCTTGCAGAGATGATGAGAAGATAGATAATACTCTCATGTAGCTAAATATACAACATGTTGTGGTATTACAGGGGTTATGTAGAAGACTATTTCTCAGCTGGGCGTAGTAACTTCTTGGCTAAGTAATAGTCCGGTACATATCTCCCCATTAAATCATTTCTACACTTCCATCTTTGTACAGATTAAAGAACAGGACAAAAGTGTGAGCTCAGAGTGCTTTAGCGGTGCTTTTAGGTTGATTTTGTTACCTATGGACAAAGATTAGCTGTTTCCCCCTGGTTTCCAGTGTTTGTGATAAGCTAAACTATCTGGCTGCAGACATGTAAGTCGTATTGATTCTCTTGGAAGGACAATTAATAAGTGACTTTTCCAAAGTGTTGATGCTAGCCTGATGCATTTATGTTGTCTTACACAACAAATAAATCAGAAAATTTAAATCTATTGATCATCATCTGTTTATCTTTTGTATGCATATTTGTACAGACAATTATTACATTAGATAATAATTAGATTCACTGTGAAGTTTACTGTTTCAGTGCACTGATGTCATTTTGGATAATAAAGTTGTCAAACCAAAACCAAACCAATATGTTGATATTACAGTTGTTTACTCTCCTCTCAAATATTGGTGCTGGCCCCAGAAATCCAGTATCAGTTGGGCTCTATGATGCAGGATAGCATTACATTTTTCAACCTTTAAAAACAAATCAGCTTTAAAAATCCTGTATCCATTGGGCTGTACTGTGACAGCTTTATTATTGTGTCATTGCATGATAAATTAGCTACATCATTACAATAATAATAATGATAAAAAGTCAGTATGATGGGTTATATATCGTTAGATCACAAATATCTTCAGATTCCTAGCCGATTTCAAACGGAAATTAACACAGTATGCTTTGAAATAGGCTGGCAAATCAAGCATTTCCCCTGCAGAAATGTATTGTTTCTTTAGAAATCTAATACCGTATTCTAATTTACATTTAACTGACCTATAACATGTATTTACCAAGTGTAATATAAAGGAGATATGAGATGACTGGAGAGAGCAGCAGATTCTTGGTGTGTATCTCAACAAAGTCATGATGCCCCTCTCGCTGTGACTCCATTCATTTATCTGTGTTTGACTGCTAAAGTTTATTGATACAGACCTGTACTCTCCTCAGGCATTTCCTGAAAAGACCAATACATGACATGTGCTGCTCTTGTAAGTGGGGTTTATTTTGGCAAGGTCTGAGAACCTGGGGATCGAGAGGGGGGATGCATCCCAGGACCAGCATTCCAAGGTTTAGTTGTGGTATTCCCGGTGGAAAATGAAACAGTGAAAAAGAAAAGGAGTTTTGTGCTAACGGGCCCTTTGGACATCAGTATAATTGCTATTTCCCCTATAGATTCTTCTTTCATGTGAATGGTATGGTGTGAATTATTGTCCAGCCTGTGATTTGTCCTTTTCATGGTAGTTTAAGGCCTGAAGCAAGCCCCCCCCCCACCACCACCTCTTCTGCTACCTCCAGCTGTTTCTATACAACTGGATACTGTGCTGTCATCTAACCAGAGTTAGACACGGTGCTTCAGGCAGTGACAAGTTTGTGACCACTCCCTCTTATTTACTGTTGTAGCTACAACAAAATATTGCTGGAAGAAAAAGCGGTTGTGTAACTAAAAAAAACCACAATCTTTGTTTGTGTGTTTACCTTCCAAAGTAGCACAGCTAACAGCAAAAAGATGAGGATTCCCACCAGCAGACTGATGGCAATGATCCAGCCAACTACGTAACCCCTCGGCTCCTGACTGTGGAGAGCCTCGAACACCAGCTGAAACAGAACAAAACCTCAAGTCAGTCAGTGAGTCATTCTCAAACACAACACACAGAGACAGGCAGGGATACAAATGAGTACTCATGAAGTCATGTGCTGCTAATGATGCAATGCAGTGCAACGATAACAACCGAGGCACATCTTATTTCAGTCTACTTTAGCTGTTGTCCGAACTCGTGATTTGATTCAAACGAAATGTAATCCATGAATCATACAAATGAGAAACACAAAAACAGTCAACATCGGTTTATTCTGTACATCATGATGTTTCAAGCTACATTTACTGAAACATAATTCACACTGAACTCCAGGGAAAATCCAAATTCTTCAGCCTGGTTTGTGAGCACACCCAGCAGGGCAGGGTGGTTACGGTCAACTTTTCCACACAAACAGTCAGCATCAACAAATTGTAACCTTGTTGTGTAAAAACATATTTTTATTTACAAAATAAGTGTTTTTTTTTTTTTTGCCACAGTCTGTCAGTCGGTCCACCACTTTAGTTCAGACTGAATATATCAACATATATTAAATGGATTTTGTACAAATATTTGTGGTCTCAACTGGATAAACCCTACCAACTGCAGTGACTTTTCATCAACGTCTAAAATTGAATTTGGTTTGTGATGGTTTATAGAAACCTAAACCTAAAACTATTGACATTCCCATCAGTCTCAGCTGTACTTTGTGTTCAGTGCAAGCAGGTGTGAAGTGAAGCCAATGCAAAAGAGCCAAAAACTGCAGTTCCACAAATGTTCACTTGAGGCTGGCTACAGAATAAGTCAGTCTCCATAAACTCCCATGTTAAAATGTCCAGCTTCACAGCAGAAATAAATGTTTACAGCCCGGTATCAAAAATCTATAGCTATTCTGCCCGTTTAACAACTTTGTAGTCTGAATTTCTACATAACTCACCCTGTTTAAATGATATAAGTTAAAGTTATACATAATTAACAGCGTGCTTACTTTGATTACAGATTAGATCTGTTACATGTGGCTTATTTGGGCACATGATAATCCATAACATAACATAACATAACATAACATAACATAACATAACATAACATAACATAACATAACATAACATAACATAACATAAGTAGGCTAGCATTGTGAACATGTTCGCATGCGTATGTTAACTTTAGCTGAAAGCACCACTGTGTGCATGGCTGCAGACTTAGTCTCAGTGTATTCATCTTTGGCTCCAGCTCTTTATCACTGGTATGACTGACAGAACTAGACAGTATGCTTAACATCACTGTTGCCAACCAGTATTCATCTTATTAAGTCAATGCAATTCAAAATCATATCACCTACTCCCTTTTTCTATTTGGAGCCTCATTACTATAAACTTATTTTTTTAAAACCCAGAATGAGGTGAACTCCGAGAGTTATCTCTGTGTTCTGGGAGGCTTGGCAACTCCCAAAAAATAGCCTGGTTTCACAATAAATTAGAGATGTTTAGGCTGTTTCCCATGACATGAGTGAAACACTGACCTGCTAGTTAATCTGTCTCTGACAGCAAACTCAGTTCGCTTAACCCAATGCACACTGTAGTGCTTCATTATAATGGAGGGAAGCAGTGACAAATGCTGTATTTATTGTAATTATGTAAACACAATTATATTAAATCACATTCTGGCACCAGTGCCTTGATCTTTATTTGATTTTGTAACAATTACCACGTCACTCTATTTTGCAACAGTTCTTTTGAAGCTATTTGAGTCATTTCCAACAAAATTACTTAGATCGCTTAAACTGATTTGCACTGAATTAAAAGTGGTTTGACTTGAGTGAAACATTTCATTACTCTGCACCACAGCTAAGCCTACTTTAATGTCAGCATTCACGCCTTAAATGGAAAACAACACATTCAAGGACCATGAAATACTTTTTTTATTCACTCGTGATTTTAAACAAAGGCACATAACTGTATAAATAAATGTGTAACTCCCAAATGTCAGATTATCCTGCATAATTTGTTTCTGCAAAGAATGGAGGGACAACTTCAGCACTGTGGAATGTCACTGTGTCAATGTGCAGTGTTGCATAGGTTCTGAAGACAAATGTGGCATGAGACATCAACTGTGAGCCAAGACACAACCAAATGGACGAGTGAGGATTAATCTCTCTGTTGAATAGTTTCCCACATTAACACCTCCCCCATACTCCGAGCTCAGGAATTTTACTGTTGTTATGCATGCCTGGGTGCTTGTGTCTACAGAAAAGATGAAAGCTCTACTGGTCGTTGCTCTCTGACTTTTACTTTCCCAATTTAACTTGTGCAATCAGTTCATTCTGGGAATGTCCGGTTGAAAGGTGAAGTGCAATCAACTCAGCTCTGCGATGCTAAAATTGTAAGTTGCGTACTTACAACAGAATCCTATAGATTTACGTCAGTTTGTTTACATGTCACGAGGCATAAAAAGTGAGCTGGGCTTACTGTGAACGATACAACCAGGGACCACAAATTATACTGTGCAGTGTGTACTCAAGCGAGGAGGAATCCTTAGGGGAAAGGTAACTGTGTTTACTAAAACCTAAGGGGGCAATATTCGCTGGAATGAGCGCGTTCACCAAGTGCTGAAAGAGTGGCGTGGAATGGACATATTCATGGCGGGTCTAAATTTTCCGAGCACGTCTGAAGCTCAGGGTCAGCGGGTCTGCAGCCCGGTCAGCACCCTAATCACTTGAGAGATCCCACTGCGAGCATGCTGGGTGCTCAGTGTAATCATCACATTTGATCTGGGGGGCCATTCAATCACTCAGCAAACAACAGTGGGGGGAGGGTATGTCCTTGAGCACAGCTGAGGACCCCGAAATGCAGCCAACAGAAGTGCCACCATACAGTACACCCACAGTCCCCAGCTGTTCCCTTGGCTCACATCAGCCACTCAAGGATTGTTTAACCACAGTATGATGGGCTTCACGTCTAAAGATAAATATATATACTTCTTGATAGATTTTTGCCAGCAGAGCCACGTACTGACTACCCCGTCCTTCAACCTGCATTCAAGCCTCAATTAGCATCCACCCAAGGTTTAAAGGATCAGTTCACCCAAATATAAAAACATCATTTGCATCTCTGTGTTTTCATTGGCTAAACACTCAGCTATTCGCTAGCTTTGTCTGCCTGCCATTTGATACTGCTCATGCACAGTGGTGTGGATAAATCAGACAGCTGTGGCTTGATGAGAACAGTGAAAGTCAACCAAAATAAAGTTGCTGGCTGTAAAACGATCAGCTGAAAGATGATAAATTGGCCTTTTTAGCATTCTTTCAAAGATAGCTTAAGTCCTGCAATAAATGAAGGTAGATGATAAATTAACAATTCATGATGTACTCACAGAAATATCCTCTGGCAGGCCGTTTGGCACCTCCACTGTCCTGTCATTTACTTGCACGCTACCTCTTGTCACAAACTGGATCACAGAGGAACTATCCTGTGGGTTGAGAGAGAGTAGATCACTGTTACTATTAGAATCACAATAACCTGCAACTGATCGAGTTTGTGATGTGTTTCTTACCGTCTTAAGAATTTCAGTGTTCAGTAGAAGTTTTATATCTATGCTTAAAGCTTCTTCTTTTAATTGTGGACCCAGACTGCAGGAGATCATCATACACGCTCTCCCCGGTCGGTCACAGTCCTTTTCAAAAAGGATTAGAAACGGAGAGTGGGGTAAGAGAAGGAGAGAAAAGTGTGATAAACAGATTCCTCACAGGGGGTGGCAGTCAGTGACATCTGAAAGGTCAAAGTGCAACTTGAGGGCTGTATATTTACCAAGACTTTGCGTCCTGATTTGGTGAAGAAGGCGAATATGGTGTGAAAGATGCTCTCTGTTTCCTGGGGGATGGTGCACGGTGTTGGGTTCCGATGAGGGGTGCAGTTCCCTCTGCCATCAGCCACCTAAAAGACCAAAAAATGATTTCAGGTAAATTAATACCAAATTAAACCAAATGAAGTCAGAGTTGAGTTAAAATAGGATAGGTTGCCTGGAGCACTTTTGTCATGTTCGTTTTTTATAGGTAAATTTAGATTTGACAGCGAAAATCGACACAAGCTCTTTTGTCACCTAAACTGGTCAGATCCCACTATTGTTAGTCTCCAGGAAGTTCTCCCCAACAAACGGAGCTGGTACCCCGCCCAGACAGATTTCCCATATGGAGTGATTTAGAGGTGTCTGCTTTACTGCCCAGGCCCCAGGGAACACTTCCCCTTTCCCCTCTCCTCTCCTGAAGCTCTGGAGGTGGAAGTCTCTGGCCTCCCTCATTGTCTGCTCTGTTGCAACCCAGCATGTCATAGCTTTTATTGCCATGCTTTCTCATATCCTGTGTTTGTGCTGCTATTGCTGCTGAGCTTTGTAGCCTAACTTCTGTCTCCCCATTGCAGTGGAGAGGCATGGGGATGGCTCAGGAGAGCAGCACCAGGTGAGGTGTTTAGCACTTCTGCATCCAGTTAACTAATCACTCTCCCTTCTTAACACAGTAACATGCTGGAGATGGAAGGGAAGTCAGAGCTGAGACAAAGGCACACAGAGAG
Organism: Larimichthys crocea; assembly: GCF_000972845.2. Taxonomy (NCBI): domain Eukaryota; kingdom Metazoa; phylum Chordata; class Actinopteri; family Sciaenidae; genus Larimichthys; species Larimichthys crocea. Next base: position 12,664,556 of record NC_040013.1, read on the forward strand.
AAGGTCATCTGTCTGCGTGATCTGGAGGAGGATGATCTATGCTGATCAGTTGCTTCAGCACGGCCAGTATCTGAGGACTGTGGAAATTCCCAGACTGTTTCACCCCTTCAGGCAATAGAGTTGAAGCAGGCGCACAGCCCACTCTGCCACCAGCCAGCCACACAGATAGCAAAGGGGCCGGTGACGCCCGGGACACCATCACCTCCAGCAGCTGGGTCTGCCTCTACATCTAGACCCGGCCTAAGTAGCTGCCAGAAATCACACTATTATCATAGACAATAAGCAGTTGTTGCCAATTGCTTCGGGACTCAGATGAGAATCAGTGTAACTTTCTGCAGACTCCAGTATCACAGATCCGGATCCAGCTTTGTAGATTCCACGATCCATCCTACACGAGTAAATCAAGAGAACTTCCTCAGTAGCATGAAACAGCAGACTCTGAATCTGAGTTAGTAGATCTGGATATGGGGTACTTCCTCCGACAGATTCGTTGTTGTTGGCAGAAGTTATGTTTCTTTTTGTGTGTACCATGAAAACAAACATTTGCCATGTAAGTCTTGCTCCTCATCACTTGACCATAATTTATGGACGCAAGTGTCACCACAGATCATTGTTTGCTTTAGGAGACACGGAGTGAGTGGATCAGGGGTAGAAGATTCAAAACGTAGCAGACCCAGATTTGCTGATTTAACGGAGTTGTTGGAGCCTGCAGCTGATGCGCCACATCCCCTCCACACTTTCGCAAGAACAGAGTTTTGACAGTAAATAATGAAGGTTGAGGGATTTCATGCAGAAAAACTAGACCATATGGAGCAACAGTCAAGGACTTGCATGTCATGTCTGAAGAAATAGGTCTGTATAAAATGTAAGGATATCTGCCTATAAAATGTAAGTGTGCAACTGTCCAGTCCGCCACAGGCTAGACGCAGTGTTAACAGCATTTATGATGTGTGGTTCCAGGCTGGGGATGGTACGGGGCAGTAGCCAGCTCTGCAGGTGTCCCATTCCTGTTTCGTGCAAGCTGTCTGATCCCCTGAAAGTGATTCCAGATGGGCTCAAGGAGGGTGGGTTGGAGTCAACCCCCTCTGCCCATTCACAGTAAATACAATTAACAGCTTGAGCGCCCACCCCCTCACAATCTACCTATATGAAAGGAGCAATGCAAGGGTTAAGAAAACATTTAAATCCAATGGGGGTATTGTGTTTCTTTATCTAAATGCAAAATGTTGTGAAACAAAATGGTTGGCTAGCTTCAGTAGCAACGTCAACACTTTCGCGCAGATTTTCACTGGCCCAGTGGTGCCTCACACTAAGTAAATTGCCCATGCCATGACAAAAAGCCCATGGATTAGCAGCTTTCTGTACATAAAAGTGGTGTGCATGTAGGCAGCTGTGCTATGAAGAGAAGCAAGGCTGACAGACACAGGCTGGATAAATGAACTAAAAATGTGGTTGCCTGCGGGTGGATAAACTAATAAATAATCATTTGGACTAGGTAAATAATGTAGATAGACCGCTGTTGGCATCCACCTGTGTTTCAATGATGTGGAACATGTCAGCTCCGCTGCCAGCCAGCCGGTTGGGTATCCTGATGTCCACAGTGGAGCCAGGCAGCCTGCTGGGCCCCTTGTTTATGGCCTGGAACCACATCACACAAAGAGAGGGAAAGATGGAGACAAAGGAAAATAGAAGTGAATATATAGAAAAATATCTGAAAATATTAAATATCTTATATGGTCTGTGCTGGCAGTACCTGAAAAGTTAAATTTAGAGGCTGAAAGTTGCACTCCATGTCTTCCAACTGGACAAAGCGCGAGGCGTCGATAGAGTTTCCGTACACGAAGGAGCTCGGTGTTACCACACTGTAGCCACAATGATCAGGAGAGACACAGAAGATGATACTTCAGTAGAACTTCATAAAAATCTCTGGCTTCAGTCATGTTATTAGCTGGACAGCAGAGTTTTATTCAGCAGCTGAGATATTAGTCAGATGTGTCCAGCTTTGCTCTCAAGCCTCCCTTCACATAAAAGACACACAGCAGCCTTATCAGATGTCAGAGTGATTCTGTGCTGTTTTACATCTCTTTCCCTTCTCTGTGAAGCAGAGCTCTGATTATGCCCTTCAGAGATAAGGCTTTTCAAGTTGACATGCTCCATACTGACAAAAGTACTCCCTCTCCTCCCAAGAGCCAACAGATGAGCAATCAGGTCAAGTCTCCCTTTGAGGCACATAAACTCAAGACAGCTTTAAGTTTGTATAATAATAACTAAGACTGTTTGTCTTACCCAGTAATAGTTGTGTCGGTCTCATGAACCAGAGGGATGGACAGATCCAAACTGTTGTCAGAGAGTTTGTGCTCAGGATTGGCGCTACAACAAAGGAGCAATAAAGTTATTCACTCTTTTTGTAAATCAATTCAGGATTAAAACAAACACGCATGAAAAATGTATTTACTTTACAGGACATAAAGTCGGGCATGAAAGCACATTTATGGGGATACGTCAGCATTTTTATTTATAAGAATCCCCTAATTAGAAAACATAACTATTGTTAGGTATGCACTAAAATCCAAGACTCTAATATTTACCTTTTTGCTTGAATTAAGAACTGCAAGGTGTCATTTTCGCCAGAGAGCTGAGTCGTGTCAAAAATTACTGCAAAATGATACTGGAGAGAAAAAACAGAACAAACAAATGTGTCATTGACTGTTTTATATGTGATACAGCATTTTTCCATGGAGGAGGCTTCTGCACACCAATGCATTGGGCCGTTTCAAACACCTCAAAAATGGTATGTACATAAGTACCATACTATCTTGGGCTTGAGCTACCTTTGTCTGTGCTCTCATGAAAGGAAATCCCACGCTGCATTTCAGGAAGTCCAAATCAACAAGTCCACAGGAAATACCCTTCTCTTCCTGCAAAAAGACAGATAGACAGAGAATAAGAGGAGGAGATGAAGACAGACAAACTGGAGACAGTGGGTGACACTCATGGAGACACATAGAGGAAGTTGCAGTAGACAAGATGCAGACTGTGACGGGGAATCAGTTTTGAGTTAACAGGCACTTCAGCGATGGCTTCATGTGGTAAAATAAATGTAAATATCAAACATTATAATCTCTACTGCAGCTTTAAAAACACACGCACACCTGCCAACATTAACCGTAAGAACAAAGTGTTTTGTCAGACTTCTGTGCGGAGAACAAAAGATTTTCATACAACATTGAAATTCCAATTTAGGTTAAAGGAAAAATGTACAAAGAAGTGATGGCACACACACATCTTGGCGGGTGGGTAATTGGACAACCTCCAGGCTGTGTGTTTGGAAGCTTGTCTAAACAATATGGAGCTTCACCGGCTGCGCTATGTAAACACTCGGGCCTTGACCCTACGAAGAGTAAGAATTATTTTAGCGAGAGTTCACTGCGAGGCTGTTGGCTGAGCTCATACTGTATGCTGGCCGGGAGCATTAAAGAGGGCAGAGATACTGCAACGATAAAAAAAAAAAGAGACTAGCGTTCCTGGAACATTGAGCAGGAGGCTTAAGGTAAGTCATACAAAATGTTTCAGTTTGGGCCTGTGTTTATAAAATGTTTCCAAAAGTGATAAAGTAAGAGGTGTGAAGGTCTCTGCTGACATATTTAAAGGTATGCATCCATCTACATTCCCATTCCCCTGATTCAGCAGATTTAAGTCCAGGGCGTGCCCGTGCCCTCGATCTTCATTAAGTCAGCTTAAATAAGCAGTGTTGCCCTTTGCATGGAGATGATAGCAGACCCTGTGAGGGGAGGGGGTTGTGGGTCCCCAGCACAAATGGCAATGATGGAATTTCCTCTATTTCCTGTATTCCTTCGTGCTGCTGTGCAAACACTGCATGTCCCATGGGGCTGGGCAGGATTGGGGAAGTCAGCCTGTTTACCCATCATCCACCTGGCAGCCCTTGAGAGAAAGCATGTGGCGAGTTGTGCCTCCATGGGGAGAAGAGTGACAAAAGCCTGTTTGTTCAGCACTTCTTCACTTTCTTTCTCTTGCTTACTTTCTCTTGTCTTTCTGTGTCAGGAACACATGTACGCGGGGAGTTTCACAGATGGCAGGCCCGTTAAATATCACCAGGATTGTTTACTCTACTTTAGTGTCAGATGTAGCATCTACTGGAGTAGTATGTCAATGTGGATGACAACACACAGGAGGCCCATATTCTGCATGCTCTTTATGTCTTCAACCACTCTGGTGTTTGTACATTTGGCTTTAGTTCGGTCCACCTTTTCCAAGTTGGTGTCATCGCCTTCTTTATACAGTACTTACTGAACAGGTATGAGGATTAAGATCTACCTTTGGTTTTCATGGCATGTGCAAAGCTCCGCTTCACAGCCAAGAACATCGGTGATTCATATGTTCTTAGGTTTGGAGGTTCACTGAAATTCACACCTTCACACATTTCTCAGTTGCATTCTGAACTTCTGGGATTTTTACCACGATATTCATTTGGGGCCAACTGTTAAAACACCAGAAATCAGTGGTGGAAGAAGTGTTCGGATGTAAAAGTCCTCTATTCAAAATCCAACCTAAGTAAAAGAAGCACCATCGGTAATATTATGATAATTAAAAAAAATATATTAAATGTAAAAGTACTTTTTATGGAGAACATTTCAGAGTGGTATATATTTGTATGTCACCATAACTGTCAGTGCACATTGTAAGAAAACACATTATCAGGTGACAATAGTGCTTTATACTAAACATGAATCAAAATTGAATAAATACAAATTTCAGGTGTAATTTTTCATACTTTTTTTGCATAGCCATAAATATCACTCAGCTCTTTAAATTTCGCTGTTTAAAAAAAACAACCTAATTTAGAGGCAGACATGTTTGGTGTGTAAAATCCTTATCTGCAAAGTAACTACTATCTTTATTTTATTTATCTTTAAAATAAATGTAGTGGAGTGAAGGTAGAATCGCCGGCAGAAATACAATAGCACAAAACATCTGTCATGGCTCTGAGCTTTCAGAAAAAAAAGAGATAAACACAGAAGCTGGTGCAGAAGTCTCTAAGTCCCACAGGAGTGAAGGCAGTGCTCCTGAAACCAATTCACCTCCACAGCTTTCTGACAGCTTGTGTTGCAAGAACAACAGACAGATAACACACCCTGCTCACACTAAGTGTGGGAGGAGTACAAGTTCATGCTTTACTCACTGGAAAAAAAAGCCTCAGGGGAGGACTGGGAGCTGACCTTAACTTTGCAAAAAAGGGGTCACATCATCACCTCTGACTTCTCCAGTAGTAATTAGAAATGTCTCAAGGAGCATATGGCGGTAAATCTGCTTGGTGGTCTCTTTGTCATCTCTTCATACTGTTCACTTCCTGTTCCCTTTGTGCAGCAGTTCACCCTGGCTTATCAGGTTCCTGAAGAAAATGAGACACTGCGGCAACTGGTAACCTTATACTTAATTAGTTCATTGGATTAGCTATGAAACTCTAACTGACACACTGTTTTTCTAATATATGCCTGCAGCATGTATTCTATTTAAATTCAATTTCAGCTTTGTTGGAGGGTTTTAAATCATGTCACAGGTTGTGTGCTTTACAGAGATGATCCTTATCCATCACAGGGGTGTAAAACCCAGCTGGAGGATAAACATGAGGTCCATTATGAGGGGAAAAAAAGCCTGCATGATGGATGCTGTCCCCTCTAGGGTCTAAAAAGCTGCTACTAAAACAGGGCAAGCTTATATCAGAGCGCACCGTCTGACGTGGCGTCTCTCTCAGCTGTGAGCAGACCTGCTTGGCTTCTTTGCAACAAGTGAGTGAACAGACAGGAGCAAAGGCAAAAGTGGCCACTGTGAAATCCATCTGCATGCAGCGTGGTCTCAAGGAAGGTCTCTCAGGTTTAATGTGGGATGGCAGTGGGTAGATATTTCTTTAACAGTGACAGAATGCTGAAATCATTTTCTGTTGGAGGTCAGAGAGTGTGAGGCCTGATCGATATCTCCATGAAGGTTGGTCATAATCCTCATTTTACATCCCTGTATTTACTCAATTAAACCTGGCCCTATGACAGTTTTTTGACATGAATAATGTGATTTGAACGGTATATACTGTAAGTCAAGCTTGTGGGAATATAAAGTATGTGTTGTTCTCATGCACATAGCTCATATGCTGTTGACATGCTGTGTCTGTCTTGAATGAGTCAGAGAAGCGTGTAACAGGTCGCCAGAGGAGCTGACCTGAGATGGGACAGCTGTTGCTGCTGCTGGGACTCTTTGCCCTTTCATCTGCAGGTTTGCCTACACAGCTCAGGCAAAGATTTAAGTTGATCTCTCCTCTCGCAGGTCTGTCTTTCTGTACGCTTCAGTGTTTAGACTGAGCTCCCGACATTCAATCAGTCTTGTAAAATAAACTGTCCTGTAGAAAATGTACATCTCAGTGAAAAGCTAATGGTAACCAGCCAGTGCAGTGTGTATGTGTAAAATTTGGCTCTCTGTATAAAGTTCAGGAATTCACTTGTGCTTCCCCTACATCTTTTCAACTAAACAGCCAAAAACATTTCAGAAATAAACACACACACTCGAGTAAATACACAGCAGATACTTCAAGAGTGACAAGAGGAACAGACCTTCTGCCAGAAGTTGATGTAGGAAACTTCTCTGGAGAAGTTGAAGTAGATGTTGGTGTCATAGGCGTCATCCCCAGCGTTGGAGATGGTCAGATTCAAAGAGACGTTCTTCACTCCTCCGAGAGCCAAATGGGGTTTGCTGTGCAGCCTGATGGGAACATGAAGTAAACGATGCATTTCAGAAGATAAATAAACAGTGGGATGTCATAGGAGGAGTAGACGGCAGATTTATGCATCAACAAGAATCTAAGTTTGTTTTATTTTGAATTTAAAATGAAAGTAAACAAAGAGAAGCGGACTTAAAAATTGAGTATTTGCTTATTTTTAGAAAAAAATATAAGTGAAAGATGGCTAAAATGTATTGTTAGTAAATGCACAGAGGGCAAAAGATACATGATAAAAAGAGAGGGAACTCCCTAAGTATGGAAAAACATATGGATATCTTCCAAGCATGCGTCATGGTTCCACTACCCACACCCACATGGCCCATGACGTCAGCTTGCTTCCTCAGTGCTGAACAAAAAGCCAAGACAGAGAATGAATCTAAACTGTGAAGTCAAATGTTTTTACCCAGAGAGCAACAGTTTCCCATGAAGCCTCAGGTCTGCAGCACAGTCGTCCGACAGGCAGTTCTTCTCAAACCAAGTCTGAAGAGGAAACAGTAAAGGACACAGTTCATATGACTTCATGCTGTACATGCGCTGAACTCACCGACTGCATATTCAGACTAGGGGGCAGTATTGTGTTGTTGTTGGAGCCATCCAGTAGGTTTTTAATCCAGTAAGGCACAAATCTTTACTCTATCTGATCTTTCTTTTAATCAGTCGGAGGATGGTCTTTGGTTTAAGGCTAAATCATGAAAGGAAACTTAAGTCAAGCGAAGAAGTTCGATGTAGCACTGATGAGTTTCAGATAAATGGAGTTTGTAGGTGCTGAAAGAGGCAAATCCCTCCATTTTTCACGAAGTGCAGACAGTGGGGAAACACATGTGGGGCAGGTTAGAGGTGGTTGCAAAGAAAATAAATGAATCAGTCTTTTTGGATACCACTCAAGAAAAGCTAACACAGACAATAATAAGCTGGTAACCAACACCAAATCATTAAAACCTCAATTTGAGCAATTTCCTTCATTCCTCCTGTAGTCCGAGGCGAGGCATGACTTTATTCATTATAATCAATTGAGGAGATGAACTACATCAGAATTTGAATTAGCTGAAAATATGTTATGTTAGAGTGATTACTTATACTCATCTGTTGCAGAGAGCCTTAACATAAGCATTTCTACATCAAAGTGCAGGATGATACGGTATAGTATCTGAATCATTTATAAATATAAATCAAAAATGAGAAAACAGGCATAAAAACAGGCTCAAATTTAAAAACGTTCGTGGTATTATGCCACAAATCGTCTCTGGTGCTCATTTTATTGCTCAGAATAATAAATTATCTGCTTAATTATAGGACTAGGATGTTTGTTTGTTTAAAAAAAATGATAACAGCTTTAATCATCTATCATATATCGAGGTTCAACCACAGTAAAGAAAAATCTGGTCTACTTATATCTTTAACCATTATCCACAAAATTACTGTATAGAGTTGGAGATAAAGAAGAATTTGACTGGTCAGCGTAAATTCACACTCCTCTCTACATGCTTGTTTGTTGCAATATAAAAATCCTTTTTCTTGTTATTTACTTGAAAAGCCCTGTAACACCTTAAGAAGCTTTGCTTTGACACCTTAACAATGTGTTTTACCTCATTCCTCACAGCAATCTTGTTTCCTTTCCTCCATCGCAGAACTGGAGTGAGTGCAGGCATGTCTCTCTCCTCGTGTCCAGTCAGCACATGCTTCCCCAGGCTGTAGGCCACCTCGAACGTGATGGCTGTGAACACGTCCTTCACGTCTTTCTGTAGAGAGCACAAACAACAAGGATGTTGTAGAGAATTTGTCTTATACACAAGGCTCTTAAACCTAATTTTAACCTCTAAGAAATGACTGTCGTGTAACAGCCTTGGCGGTTGTGGTAATTTAACATCTTTCTTTAATTGACGCCTGGTGCAAAGACTGATTGCACAGCAGATTATCGGAAAGATCATACAGTCTGGATATGATATTATCACTGTAATGACTGTGCCAAAGATCCACATGGTTGAACGCAGATGTGAGTGTACAGAAGAACCACTAAAATCAATCAAATTTGAGCTGGTTTAAATGGACGAGTGACACAACTCTCTCACACTACTGTTTCTTTTTTTTTGCCATTTCAACGAAAGCAGCAAAACAAACACATGAATCTTTTTTTTTTTAACCTGCTGGCACTGCCTCTGAGAGATATCTTTCTGGCAGCTCCATCTAAGACCACAAAAAAATTGTTTAATTTGGCTTGACAATGCAGACAGAACGAAAACAGAGGCCTAAATGTGATCAAATCCCATCTCCATTATACGACAGCACTGAAGGACGTACGTGGGAAAAGCAGATACTGAAAGCAGACACTGATGTGGCTTTTTCATCTCTCCTGTCTGTCACAGTTACACTGCTCTTTGAAGGCGGCTTGGTGGGTCCGTCTCTGACCTTAGTGTCTAAAACCCACAGCAATAAACATACAAGCTCCATAGGCAACCTGTCCCCCTTTGCCCAGCTTATGTCTATCAACATGGAGCCAAACCCATAGCATAAACACAAAGGGCTTCCTTGTGTTTTCCGGTGGTCACTAAGGCCACTCATTCTTTTACACTTTCTCTCTTTTGCCCGTTATTGTAGCATTTTCCAGTGTCCACCCACCCATCCTCTTTCCTCAGGCAGGCACAGAGCCAGTCTGGGCTTTGAACACATTATACATTACCAGTGGAGAACCCACCCAACTCATCAACAGGAATAGTGAGAGAGTTATAGCAGGAAAGAGTGAACGTTAGTGCAGGACATGAATAGACAGAAACAGAAGTGGCTCATTTGGGAAATGGTGCTGCAGACAGATAAAGAAACGGCCTTGGTGATAACATCAGTTTTAATTAATTTTCTGTCATTGTCTGGTTGAAAATAGGAGTGCAAATCACATTTATTTTTATAATAATGCTTATTATTTTCTTGACTAATCAATTAATCATCTCAAGATGACAGTTTTGTCCAGCCCAAAACTCAAAGATATCCAATATATATGAAAATATATAGCAAATATTCACATTTGAAAGGTGGAACCAGTGAATTTTACAGTCATGCTCCAAGCTCTGGGAGGCTGAAGTCTAATACTTAGCAGATATGATTACCATCCTATTTCAGCATGCTAACATTTGCAAATGGATCGACAGACCAACAAAAATCTAACCCTAAATGAATAACAACGAACCAAATATCAAAATAGTAGCTCTATCAAGCAACCAATCAATGAATCAACTAATTGTTTTAGCTCTAATTGAAATTGACAACATTAATTGCCCATTACCACATCTGAACTCAATAATAAGTCTTAGTAACCCAGAGGCTTGACCTCACATCCATCACTTGACTGCAATTCATGGCTCATTAGACTTATAGAGACGGTGTTGTTCTAGTAGCATGTCGGCTCAGCTGGGAGGTAACACGACACATAATCAGTGCTGGACAAGTGGTGGTATACTATGTGAGGCACTGACAAAGTCTTCAGTCTCAGTGGCCATAAAAGCAGAATGCTTGAAATGGCCCCTGTCCATTGGCCTCCGTGTGAACTGACCCCCTGGGAGTCAACTGCTGGTCTCCAGCCCCTAAACTCCCATTGCTTATCTCACATTTTCACAAGCCACAAGAGAACATAAGAGAGACATAATGACCCCAAATGAAATGCGGACTTTTTGCACAATCTCATGCTCAGAGTGACTATGCAGAAGTAAATAGACATAATCTTCTTATTAACTAGTACTGTGAAGGGATTTTAGCGTTTTCTTCTTAACAGAGCATCTATTATTGTGCACATACAGGATCACTTTCTTCTTGAAACACAGGACTACAGACTTCTAACCAATTGGAGAGCTCCCAATACTCACAGCAAGCTCATGTTAGAAGTGCCAGAGGTTGTTCGGTAACACTTGGCCTAAGCTTTTATTATCCTTGATCAGTGCTGCCAATTGCCCCACCCGAGTCCACGCCCCTGGCCCAGTCACCTACTCCCTCCTGATCCTGCTTTTAATTCCTGTATTTATGGAACAGAGGAGTTCCTGAGCTCCAGCTGAGAGGGACACAGGCTAGTGTTAACTGCCTGGTACCCATAATTTTATGGAAAGGAACCCAACAACTGTTCCTTACATGCTCGAAGTTCACAAGAGAAAGCTTGTGACAGGTCATTCTCAACTCAAAGGCTTCTACTGTGTTAATCCTTCAGACACAGAGGTCGCTGGGTGGGTCCCTGATCTCAGTTCAGATGGAGCAATTCTGGTATTTATGTTATTTAAAGACCATTACAATGAAAGTGGACATATGACATTTTTTGTGCCAGTTTTAAAGGGATAGTATATGACTTGTAAAAGAAGAAATGAAACATTCATCCTCTTATAAATGAAAAGTTCAACTCAGAGGCAGGAAAACCCACATTATAATACATGCCGGGGTTTTGTACTACAGCCTCAGTTGGTCTGGTATGACCAGTAGCTTGGCTAAAGTTAGCCTATGTTAACGAATTTTAGATAAGTAACATTACAGTCATTACAGACAATTCAGTTTACTTCTCTGTTCTACTTGTGCTCAGTCACACTATTGTTTAGGATGTCACAGATGAAGTGTGAGTGTGAATGGTTATTTGTCTCTATGTGCCCTGTGGTGAGCTGGCGAGTTGTCCAGGTTGTACCCCATCTCCCTCTCAAAGTCAGCTGGGATAGGCTCCAGTCCCACAGTAACACTGATGAGGATAAGCGGCTACAGATAATGGATGAATGGACGAGTGATCACCAACATACAGTAGGATGCTCATTGATGGCTGTTTCTGCCACCTGGAGAAACAATCAACAAATCAGGGCTGTGTGGGCTGACAGAAAAAAGTCAATTTTTTGTGCGAATGAGACAGAGGCAACTTTGGGGCTTAAAGAAACAACACAATAAATCTGCAAATTTTGTTGATAATCATGAGAACTCCTAGCTTCCAAGCTGACTGAAAATGACATCAACAAGATGGCCAGATCCCCCATTTAGTCTAAAATATCAGGCAGGTTTTGTTTGAAGAAAAATATAAAAATCCTGGTTACAATTAGCATAGGTCATATGATTCTTCTGTCTGTTTTGATACTACCACTGGGGGTGCCAAAGTCTGAGATTTTCATATCCTGCACATGGTGACTTTAAACAAGATGAAAGATTCAATTTATACTATCCTTAGAGAGGGAAAGACTGCAATACAACAATAAAAAAAAGGTACATTTCCTGCATGGTCACTTGAAAATGGTCTGAACCCTCTCATCATCCCATGGACAAAATTACTTATTATTGGTTCCAGTCATACTGCAGAGATGCCAGCAAACTCAGCGGGAAGTAGCTGTTTTCCAGCAGTTCCCACCATACTTTGGAAACTGTAAATAGGTCAAAAAAATCTGCATGTTACAGCAGTTAGGATCTTTTACGACACACTTGATGCAAAGTCTTCCTGCCTGTATGCATATACATATAGTTAGCTCACAGGATGGAGGACAGCTTGTCACTCTACATGTTTTGAAAGAAAACAACTGGGAATCAAACCTTCACCTACAACACCCCCTCTCTGTGGAACAAGGTTTCTGCCAATATACTATTTGAATGTTAAGTTTACACGCAGGACCCATTTATTTGGTATAGCAGATCATAACTCCCACCTTATCATCTATTCTTTCCCCTTCATGTCCCTCACTGCTGCCTGTATGACTCTGTTGCACAGCCATACTTCATGCTTGCATGTTTTTAGGAGCATAAACACTGCTACTGTATGAATTCATCTGACTTAGCTGAACATATTTTACAGATTTCACCCTGAACTCTAGTTGAGTTGTATTAGAGCTTGTGTTTCAAGCTATGGTTCCCACATGTTAATCTGATCAACAAGATGGCAATGCACCAAGCTGCCCCTCCGCCATGGTGGGTGCAGGGAGGCTGACGTCAGGCTGCAAAAGGCTCTGATCCTCAGTTTAAATGCCTCATGCTTGGCTGAAATGCACACGAGTTTCCCTCTCAGCCAAACCATTCCCTCAAAAGCATATAGCTTAAGCCTGGTCATGGGAAGTCTTTATACACTCGTGAGGAAAAAGGCACACACAGCGGTCCTTTTTAGGACAATGGACGTTTGGATGACTTGCAGGTTGAGGCTATTTCATTCAAGGGCTAAATACCAGGGAACCTCAGATTAAGTGGAAAAAGCCTTTTAGTTAAGTGATGAATGAATTCAGCCTGTCAAAGGTTAGGGTAACGTGTGTATGCTCAGACCCAAGGAGACAATTTGAAATTTAACTTATTTACATTAATGTCTGTAGCATATGGCAGACGTGCACTTAAACAGCATGCCCTTGAAAAAAAATGGAAAAGTAAGACAATTGCTAAAGTTTTAAGTGTGTAACTTTCTGCCAGATTGACTACAGGTCAAACTATAGCAGCTGCTCAGCTCAGAATAAGTTACCAGATGTTGAGAAGGCTAGAATGATAATCTGTGTAGGAGTAGGAAACAGTGTCGTCCAATTGTTGAATTGAAAATGATCCTCATGCTCCTAAAGCTTTCTGGTCATACATAATGGTAGTAAGGTCAGGCGTCTGCACCCCGTTTTTTCAAAATAGTTTCCTAAAATGACAAAACTGCAATCTCAAACTAAAAAATATCAAACACAACAAATCCCATGGGTCATACTCATATTTAACAGAATGTTCATTCTTCTTCTGACACGATTGGTCTGCTAAAAACTTCACTCATATCTAATAGCTGCCCTTTACATCCTGCTCAAATCCCCCAAGGAGCAGCACGGCAGTTCAGACTGCTGTTGGGGGAATATTTAGAAAACAAAATTCAAATAACTTCCTTTAAGGAGATTGTCAACACTGAATGAGAATGAGTGCAGCTGCATCTAAACTTCTTTACTGTTATGTTCTTTATGTGCTTTTCCTCCTGCTCAGTTCCTGTGCCCACCTTGGTGCCTTTGTTGGTTTATCATTTAAAATAAGGTGTTTTGTGTTATTTTAGTATCAATTGCTTTTCTGGATGTTTGGGGGGCAGCAGAACAAGCTGTAAACCCAACACTGGCATATAATCACCATATAAAGCCCACTAGTTAGGGAGCAACATTAGCATTCATTTGGAACCTGGTTTCTGGTAAATGTAAGTCCAATATTTACTCACATTTTTAGTCTTTAGCAACTCCTGAGGGAAATATCTGGCTTGTTATCTGCTAACTGCCCTGCTGTCTATGCTATGAGAGTGAACCAAAACAGTTAGGACGGCTTAACAATGAGCCGAAACTCAATATGAAGCTCCTCATTATGAGCTACCTCTTACACATTATCACATACTTTTCACATTGTCATTTGATAGATTGCTATTATAAAAAAATAGCCAATTTACACAAGATGTCATGTCTGAAACAATGACATGAGTCAGTGAACGTAACAATGTTCTTAATGGCCAGTCTGGTTAAAGAAAGTTACAAGTCAACAAAAAAATGCATTTGGGTTTTAATACCTTCAGCCTGTCCAAAACCAAATAATTCTGAGTAATCTGGAAATGTCAGACCAGCAGTCATACAAAACATATGCAGTATGCTGTTCTCATTCAACATGAGCCATGTTTACTCCAACCACTGGAAAATATTTGAGCCTGTCTGATGTTAGTAGTAGAGGCAATGATTCTCAGATGTCTGTCCAGCATCAGTCAGCAACCTGATGAATCACACGGTGCAGCTCCACAAACCTGTTGTGCATCAAAACACACTGTGTCCAGAAAGAGATCGAACTGACAAAGCATTTCAAAAGAGGGAACAGCAGGGTTTAGAGCTTCTCGTACATTGTGTCTTGTCCAAAAAGCAAATATGTTATTATTACTGAGAGCTACTCCGGAGATAGTTCTGCTTATTAAGCTAATTTAGTTAGAAATGAACACAAATTAGTCAGTTTACAGGGTTGTGAATGGTGTTTTCAGTAAACAGTGGAGTGTCCTTGGCTACAATCAACTTTTTGCACAAAGAAATTGACTCACATTTGTGAATGTTTCTCTGGTCACTGTGGCATTTTTGGTATAATTAAAATCTGTCAGATGATCATGAAGTCATGGAGTTTGAATCTTCAGTATTTTCTCCTTCATTTCTAGCACTGAACTTATTTCCTCCATTCTCCCTCCTTACCCTCCCTCCATTTTAAATCATTAGTGTCTCATGTTTCCACTTCATTCATGATTTATGTCCAGTTTGATGATGCATTTATGAGGACATCCATCATTGCTATTGCCTGATCAGAAATTTAATTAAGAATTCCTTTTAATTTCAAAATCTCCTATAGCCTGACAGAATAATGAAACAAAACTTTCAAAACTTTCAATTTTGGGCCGTTTCTGGGAAACTAGAAATCAACTAAATTCTAACTTTTAGCAAGACAGAGTGCTGTTAGGTATGGCGGTGTGTTCTAATGTCTCCCATGAGAAAAAACATATTTCCTCCCAGCTAAAACAGAGAAGGACCATCACCTAACTGACAGGAAACGTATAACATCTGTACTGCCATGCATGAAGCCACATCACAGATAAACACCAGTAAATACCATGTTGCTCTTAACACAGCATGGACGTGGGACATACACACATAATATTCAAAATCTTACCTCACATACCAACTTTCCTCTGAAACACACAAACAGAAACACACACTTGTTTGCTGCAGACTTTCAGTAAAACGTCTCTCCTCAATAAAGATCCTGTGGGTGCAGATAAGGAGATACACCTCTTACGAGAATCTGAGTGTACTGAATTTATTGCTTTTTAAAACAACAGCCACGTGAGCACAAATTACAGGAAACCTTTATGGTCTTGAATGCATCATGAAGAAGGCATTCAACATTTGACCCTTGGACAGTTAAAACCACAGCTGGGATTTATAAAGGAGGAGAGAAAGGTGCCTCACTTCCCTGGTGGAAGTTAGCAGATGGAAGAGGTTTACTGCTCAAACATACCAAATTCATCAGCGTGTTATTTTTACTACTTTCTATCAGCAACAACTTGATTTAAGGCCAATGCTAACTATAGCTGTATTAGCGTAATATCTGGATCTGAAATCCAGCCAGCCACCTATAAATACACAGATGTGTTCCCGCATAGCTCAGTTCCTCCTCATTCATCTCCTACATTGTGATATTCTTTCACGCATTGTTTGCTTCTGTGCTATTTCCAGTATCATTACTACATCAGATGCGAGAGTATTACAAGGCTTTACACTCTTGAAATGACCCCAAAGCCGTAAATTTGAGCTCTGGAAATTCAGCTGCAACAGGAGCAAACTGAAAGGAAATTAGTCTCAAATGTTATTGCCTCTTCATTCTCCAAATTCTCAACCCAGGGCTCCCCTGTCAACATAATGTCTATCGACCTTTAACCCTTTGTTTATCTCTATTGTAACCTGACTGACGAGTATAGAGTCACCACAAGGACACATTCATGGCTCGCCTAAGAAGCAAAACAAAACCTAGAGCTGGAATTTAAGGAAGAATCCAGATGAGGTCCTTTTAAGGAAGCAGTCTGGCGTCTTGAGAACTGGGAATCAAATAGGTGGCTTTAGTCTTAATATCTGTATATATGATTAAAAAACTAACACTACTACTGATTAAAAATAAAAAACTGAATAAAAAGATGCTGTGTCCTCGTTCACTCTTTACATTCTAAACAATGTCTCTAAAATGTGAAATGTAAGTTTTGAGCACTTCATCATCACTGATCTGTATCTAGTGGCATCACTGAATATATGCAGTGTCATAACTGTTTCACACATTCAAACAACACAATGCATTGTGTGACTTAAACGTGTTAAACTGTTTTTCACAATGATTTCAGATTGGTGACTCTCAACCAAAGTGGTGGAGGAGTGTGCACCAAACTGTCATAAACTCATTCTCCTACATTTCTACTGCGTCATATTTTGTTGCTGTTTTGAAAGAAACAAGTGTCTGAAGACTTCCTGTCATTGAGTAACTTCAACATCCTGATAAACCGTCTTAGTACATAAACAGGAAGCTTTTTATCTGTACTTCTTCTTAGTGGAAGTAAATTTGCTAAGATAAAAAAAATAAAATAAAGATTCCTTTATTAAGTGCACAGTTGTTGATTTGTGCATCCTGTTGTGACACTTTAAACACTAAACTGTAAAACACATGCAATTACTGAAAATTGCTATTTCAATCTATTTAAAACAAAACGAACCGCTGCTAGATGAGATAGCTCAAAATGTACAGATTCAACATGGAGTTCATTGTGTTTCTGTTCGCATGTGTTTAGGTCTGTTCCATCCTGGTGATAGAGGAGGTCTCCAGATGCTTCCTGCAGCTGATTTTGTCACTGTGCACAAAATCTGGGGCACTTTTACTTTACTGCTATTGTTGGAGCCATTGTTTTTCCTGATAAAACTGCAGCATGCAAACACAAATTTGTCATATCCACCTAAAGAGGGCAGGTTAAAGTCTCCGCTGGATATAAACAACTGTCTTGTGTATATGCCACTTCCTTTGCGGCGGATCTTTCCTGTTTATACAGGAAGCAGAGTTTGATGTTGATGCCACTACATTAGAAATATGGACTAATATTAACAAATGGGTCAAGTACTGGGAAATGATAACGGGGTCACTGCCAGGTTGTTACTTGGAAATGCCAAGTGATGAAGTAATCACAGCCTTGCTGTCTTATCCTGTATGGCGAGGCAAAGGCCCCATCACAGGCAGCACTTCTGACATGCAACACGCACACACTGAACACCCATACACACATACATATTTCCCCTGCAGTGGATGTGGGAAACATGGCAAGAGAAACTCTTTCATTGCGGTCAGACTTGGCCACCCATTATGTTGCCTTGCGGTGGCATCGTGTGGCAGTAACGCGGCCAAAAGACTGCAGAAACATTTTGCCCGGCATGCATAACTGCCAAAATCAACAAATCATCAAATCTGCCCGACCTTCGGTCGGTCTTGATATGAGTAACTACGATGGATTTACTATGGAAACAACACAGAGCAGGTCACTTACATGAACTTCATGAGAAAAATGTGACTAGTTTTACTAAAACAAAAGTCTGCTGGCAGTTCACTCCCAAAACAAGCCTGGAGATGAACTGTCTAACGTTCACTCTGGCACAACCATGTAGGGAAATCCTGACCAAAATATTACCCTGAGCTAAAATTAACCTGAATAGCTCTTCTTTAGTACCCAGTAAATGTTATTAACATTAATACTTGCAGACAAAGCATTCAGCTAAAATTATTTAGACGACAGTTTCTATGACATTTTCCGACTCGATTTATCATTGTAGCGCATTGCTTGAGTTTTTTCCAACATATTCTTTAGAAAAAGCTGCTTGACTGGCTGCCATGTGTAACAGAATCCAGCTGGATTTGATTAACTTCCTGCTATATACTTTCATTGTATCAGCTCTCTTGGCCTGAGGTAAATGAAACCGGGAGAACAGCATCAAGGGAATGGCACATTTCTGTTGAACTGTAAAGAGGCAAACAAAGCAGGCAGTGTGGCAGCGGCCCGGCTCTGGATTTCCACGTGCCAGACAGTGTTGAGGCTCTGGGTCTTATAGGAGATTCTTGGGGATGCGGTGACATGAACTCTTGCCTCGCCATAGGGTTTCCTGTTTGTCTGTGGAGAGCACACTGAGGTCAAACAGTATGTGTCAATGATTTTTAATATTTGTTTTGACTTCTTTAGTGGATTTCACTGCACGGTGCAGTTCAAATGCTTTACATCGCAAAGTTGTCAATCACAGGAAAGCGTAAGACACTCAGGTTTGTGGGAATGACAATAATGTCCTGAGCACCAAACTTCTTATCTGGCACTATATCCATTAAGGCAAAGCAACTATTAAAGATTTTTAGGATTAAACATTGTTTTAGCAAAGTCTTGTAGGATGGGAATTTAGTGCTCAGTGTTCAGCTCAATTAGAAACAATGTCATTTTCATTTATTATACAGCCAATCATTTCATGATTACAGCTATGTCTATGAAATGTTAGAAAGGTGTTTTCAGAGCCCAAATTGGTATTCATGTTGCTTTTTTTTGTCCGAAACAAAGACATTGCGTTACTATTGTAGAAGAAGAAGAAACCATGCAAATATTCACATGTGAGAAGCTGCAAGTGGCACATTTTGGGAATTTTTACCTAAATAAAATAACTGGTAACATATCTCATTACAATAATACAGCTGATGCAAGTTACAATAATTGTATTCAGCCATGTGGATACAACCCAACAGTGTGCTACAATTATAATGGAATAAGAGAGTTTCTGCTGTCTCTAATGGGAAGCCCATTTCACCATTGTGCAGACGAACTTCAATGATTAAGCGATGATCAAAACTAATCATTTCAGCTCTACTATGGACTATTTTGACCAATGGGTTGTGGATACAGGAAGTATGTAATGGTATAACTGCATACAAAAATAGCAGTTGTATTAGTAGACCTTGCACTTTATCAATGAACCCGAGAAGACACACCAGAACACAAACCTTTAATAGCATGTATTTATTCTCTGACTTGTAAATCTTTGTTGTTGCCTTCCAGGCAAAATATAGCATGTCAAAGATGGATCTGTCCACTAAATATAGCCACATGAGATATGAATGAGGTACAGTGTGATGCTAACAAGCAGACTCACATGCAGGTTAAAGCATTACCTCCTTTCAATTGAATTTGCAGAGGAGAACCTGCTCCCTACTGTAACTTCCTACACTATCATCATCATCCAAGACAAATCTTACTTACTCAAAACCAACATGGCTTTGTTTTTTCCATTCATTGATATATGAGAATGGTGATGGCCTCAGTGCATTTAACTACTTTGGTAGATAGCTGTTCGCCCTGCAGAATACTCAATAACAGAGCCGTCATCAGAATAAAGTTTGATAGACCTTAAAATACCCCAGTGGTGCCAAGCAAATGTTAGGGGGACACGAGATATAGGGCACATAGTAAAATATAGGCCAGAGGAAAGAGGGAAGGAAAGTGAGCAGGATACTTTACAAGCTAAATTAAACAGACAACTGTTACAGGCACGGCTTTAACTGCCTATTTTAGCTCCTCCTTGGAGACTGCAATGTATCTACGGAGATACACAATACCGCTCATGACCAGAAATGGAATTGGCTCTTGGCATGTTTTCAAGGCTCACGTGTACTGCACAGGGACGGGACTGCTGGAGTAAAAACACATATATGACGATAGATAAATTGCCAAAGGCGTAAACATGCCATGCCATGTGACATGTGATCACAAAAGAAGTGCAGAACATTGATAAAAGGAACACTTAAAGCCTGTTTACGTAGACAAGCAATAAATCAAAGCCAAGTGAGCTGTAAAAGCAAGCCTGGAACCAAACAGTGCTTGACACAATTAATAATGAACGCTTTACAGTTTATAATAAGACATAACGTAATGTTGAAAATACACCTGTTGCACTTCTCCACTCAACATATAGCCAAGATATATAGATAAACAAAGCACAGAGTCAAATATATCAACAAAATTAGATGCCTCCCACATGCCTCCTTGAGATTGACATTTTTGGATGGATTTCCACAAAATCTGTTTATTTATGTTACCAACAGGGTAAATTGTAACAACTTTTGTGATTCTTTAACTTTTCATCCAGCGCCATTATCATGTAACAATTGTCAAACTTTGGTTCATGACCAAATACCTGCAAAAACTAAACACATTCAGCCTTAGCTGGACTTTGTGATGAAGTGCTAGTGAGCAAATCTTAAACCTGCTAAACATCTGCATGTTAACATTGTCACTGCAAGCATGTTAACATACTGACCGTTAGCATTTTGCTCAAAGCATTGCTGTACAACCAGTACAAGGCCGCTAGTATGGCTGCCCTTGTCACTCTTCAACTTGCCATACCTCCTATATAAGATAAATAGGCCTAGTATGCAGTAATTATAAGTATGTCCTCATGTAACAAGTCAGTTCCTGTCATTGACGCCACAGTGATTAAGTTTAATTGCTGTGGTGTCCAGTTGAACATGAATAATATTCAAAACCTTCAAGCTATTTCACTACAAGTGCTATGGGTGGCACAATAAGTTGAGACACTACCATACCACGGAGGGATAACATACCAACATGTACAAAACTACTTAATACAACACATCAAACTGAAGAATTTCTGCTTGAAGTTGGTGATTCCAGTTAAATGACTCATTGCCGGCTCACGCACAGCACCTCTAAAGAAACCCTAATAATTCAGCAGTCATCAGTGCTAGGAACTGTTTTCCATTCTTACATGTGAGGTACAATTGAAGTAAAAGCCTGCATGAAGTTTATTTAGCTAAAAATAACCAAACAAAGAACATCTGGAGGGCTGGTATGCTGTATGTCGATGCCAATGAAAACATGTTTAAAATGATCAACATGAAAGACTTGCATAATTTCGGGAGGAATTACTCTTGAAAAAAGTTAGATTGAACTATTAGCTTCTGTACTCCGTGCTCTCTGAATAACTCTTGTTATGCCCTTGTGTTCTCAACACTACATGATTTACTGAGCGGCTGCTCCAGATTTTTACTTGATTTCAGATGGTGAAAATCGAGCGTGTCTCCTCCAGCCCTTTTGCTGCATGTACACTATGTAGAGCAAATACAACTTTAACAGCACCTTATTAAGTTTAGCTCTTAACTGAGGTCCTTTAAAAGTGTTTATACAATTTATAAAGTCAACAAATGGGGTCGACAGATGGTCAGCAGAGTTACAAACGTGAGAGTGGCTCAGAATAGCTCATGGCCTTCCACTCGTCCTCATGCATCACGGGCTTGAGCAATCAACCCTGACGTGAGGGTTTTCCATCAGCAGCGCCAACATGCAGCTCCAGTTGACACAACAGCAGCTCAGCGTCCTGCTGTGACGCTAGCCTCGGCCTTGTGTTTTCACTGTATGTTTTAGCAGAGAGAAGTGTGGAGCGGGGGTGCACAATCCCTCGAGGATGCAGTCTGGCAACCAGCTGGTTTCCATTAGCATACCTCTTCTGGGGAATGGGAGGACTGGCGCATGTGGGCAGATACATGAGGAAGATAAATGATGCGATTGGTCAAGCAGACTAGAGCCAGATCACCTCTGATTATGGTGATTCTTTAGCTCTTCTCTCAAGTTTAGGACAAACACATGGTGTATGATGAATCATGGCAGACAGTTATCATGCTAGGTCATAATCTTTATCCTCTTTACTTTTCATACTTATCTAAGGTTATTCAGTCTGTAAACAATATGGTATGGTTGTAATTTGGGCACCGCACCTTTGCCGTCCTGTGTGGCTCTTCAGCTCTTGGTAACTCTGGGAATCTCACCTCAGTTTTTAGCTGCTGAGCAGGTGGAATTCATATAGAAGAAATAATAATCCACACAGCTGGAGTATCAACCATACTGCACTTTACACCTCAGCCAAGCCAACTCAAATATGTCTACAGACGAAAGATGAAATGTGATCAAAACAAAATCACCCTAAAGACACTCGTCATCTCTAAACAGAAATATCTATCCAGTCTTTATGCTAAGCTAAACTACTTGCCTCCTGGCTCCAGCTTCCATATAAACAGACATACTATCGAGTGTGATATCAAACTTCTCATCTCACTCTTGGCGATAAAGCAAATACGTTTATTTTCTAAAAATGTTCCCATAACAATGTCATTTTATTAGTACATTAGTGCCTGAACTAACCAAGAAAGCTGCAAAATACGTCTTCTCTCTCAAGCAAGCTTTGGCGTGATGGATGACACTTAAAGTATAAGTGTGTTTATCTCACAGCTAGAGAGATGCCACAGATATGTGGCAGCTATGAGCTACCACTGAGTGATAATTCACTTGCCCACCCACAAACCTAAAGATGTTTGGTTCAAGTGTTGAAATGTCAGAGTTACTTTGGGCAGAAACACTATTTTACATGTCTTACCCTTCTCTTAAAGTTCTGTGTGTTAAAACTCAGACAGAGAGAAGTGAAAATTAAATTTGAAATGTTAGATTCTTCAGTCCAGGATGAAGAAAACACATGTCAGACCTCACTGATAACTGTGATGTGTATCCTGTGATGAATAATGGAGCTTATTGCTACAACTGCCCTATGTGATATACACTCATTATAGTCTAACGGGTGAAGGAAGAGAGGCAGGCGCGGTAATGACAGCCCCACTCAGTTGGCAGCTCAGCCTCCCACAGTGAAAACGCCTGCAGAGCACAGTTAAGAATGCCAGTGAAATTTACAGGCCTGCACTGGGCCTCCGTATTAGCGGAGGTGAAACATGGATGGTGCCCTGAGGACGAGGACCCTCGCTGAGGCTATGCGGCTAAATCACAGAGGAACACAATAGAGGGACTATGCAATGACAAAGGAGACTCTGTTTCCTGTTTCTGTCAGTTTCTGCAGACGCACATTTGGGCAGCATGGTTTCACGAACCATCAAGTGCCTGACTGTTACCTTTAACCTAACACAGCAGGGTGACACAAAGAGCTTCCCAGCAGATGCCTGTTGATCCCTAGCCTTTAGCTACAGCAACCACAATGAGATACGCGATGGCCCTTACTTTATTTTGACATTTTAATATCGATGTTCCAACTTTGGACTTTAATGCTTCAACCAACAATTACAAATAGATGAGAAAGGAAAACAAAATACTTTAGCAAACAACTCATATCAGACATCAACATTGCATGGGTCCACAAGGCCATGGGAAAGATCAGCTGAGGACATGAGCAGCACATGGACAACAACCCAACACAAACACAGCCAGCTTTAATTCCAGAGAATCCAACTTTACCTTCACGTAGGCAGTGTAGCGCTGGCACACCTCCCGGTTGATGTCCAGGCTGATCTGCTGGCTGATTTGGCTGATCTGAGATCCGCTCTGAGTGAAGTACGCCCGCGAAGGCTGGCTCTTCTGTCGCTTATCCGCATCAGCCGTCAAGTTATACAGCAACTCTGACAGAAGAAACAGAAATACTGTTACACATGACATCAAGTGACAGCGATGGTTCTTTGAGTAAAGATAATCTTGAGAAACACTTTAAGTATGCAGGGTTTGGTTTTCTAACTGCCATCAAAACATGGGAAAAAAATAAATTATCGCTTGCTGCAGTAAAATGAATTCAAGTCAGAGGGAAGATGGGAACATCTTTGGTATTTCTTGGTCAAATCATCTGATATTACTTTAACTAAACAAGAGCTCTTTGTCTGGTGTTGTGTAATGAAAACAGCGCTAATTTAAGTAGATTTAATATAACGTGCTCATAGGTTTGTCACTATGATAAACACTGACTTAGCACTGGCTTTGGCACAACCTTCCGTCACAAGTTGGCAAAATTGTAAAGAAGATCTTTATGTTATGAACTAAAAACAGTCTTTTTCAGAGCTTAAAGGTGAGCAGACAAGAATGAACAAAAAAGGAAATGAATTTTCCAGCT
Organism: Larimichthys crocea; assembly: GCF_000972845.2. NCBI lineage: Eukaryota > Metazoa > Chordata > Actinopteri > Sciaenidae > Larimichthys > Larimichthys crocea. The sequence goes on from NC_040013.1 coordinate 12,688,802, forward strand.
AGGACTAGTATTATTGTGAAAGAAAACATTTCAGTTACAACATTCCTGTTGGTTCAACCCCAGGCTTTAGCGACACTGGGACACAGAGCAACTTCAAATGTATTTTGCATTGAGAAATAAGCGTGAAGTCAAACATTACCAACATTTCCGAGAAAACCATATATGTGCCTCTGGCTATTTAAAATCCATTCCTCTGAATGAATCAGCCTCAGTCTGTAGTAATTGCTTCAAGAGGGTGTCATGCCGGTAAAACAGTGGGAAGGGTGGCAAACACACCCGAGTTGGACCAAAGCTTAACTGTTTCCTCTGTCTAACAGAGGGAACGCCATGAGCTCACTCCAGAGGAGGCAAAGGAAGGTTTCATTATGGGAGTCACCAAACACATGGTGCTGCAGTTTCCATGGAGTTCGCCAGACATCTAAACAGAGAGGCTTTATTCCTGCGAGCCAGGACATAGTCATTACGTAACGACAGGGCTCCTGCTCCCCTGGGGGGGTGTGAATGACCACACCCAAACACTGGAACAAGACTGCACCTCAGCATTCAACAGGCACCGCACCCACAAGCCTGTTAGCAAAGGCTGAAGGGTAAACCATCGGCCAAACGCACTCGCAGCCACGGGCCAAAGGCTAACCACACTGACCGTCTCCAAGCATGAAGAAGGAGAATTGCTCAAAGTGATCATGTTTACACATTTTCCACATTTAAGTGAATGAAAGTTAAAAGGCAGATGAATTTCACTTCCTCACAACACAAAATGACCATAATATATTGCATCTGCAGAGGTTTAATGTTGTTTAACACTGGAGACACATACCTACCAAGACTTATGGCTGAGATTCACTTTTAAGAAAGTCACTGTGTCTGGACATTGGTAGCCAAGAAACACTACTGTCAAACCACAACTTGTCCTTTTCACATTTCTGGTTGCATGGATTAAAACAAATGAGATTTTTTTTTTACTTTAAGGAGAGCCAGGCTAGATTCCCATCTGCTTCAAGTCTTTATCCTAAACTAATCCCCACCTATGTCCTATGTCTAGCTCCATACTATTTTCACACAGACATGTGGTATCAAACTTTCTAAACATGTTTCCCAAAATATCAAACTATTCCCTTAAACCACAAACATGATTCAGCTTTTCCATATATACAATCTATTCTCAGCTTAGCTAACTTACTCTTTGGTACTGTGGAAATATGTTTTGGTTTCACTGAGTGAGAGCAGGAGGACTGTGCAAGTAACATTACTCACAGGTAGTTTAGTGTGGACTATTTTGTCAGCATTTATCCTCACCTATCTGTCCGGGCAGCTGTCTTCCACGGAAACGCATGCAGGTGGTGACGCTGAAGCAGTTTATGTTCTGGGGGCTCTCGTGGCACTGCGGTACAGAGATGTTGATGGACATGGGCAGGAAGATGGAGACGTCCACCGTAATGACAGGCCGGGTCCTACAACCACATAAACCGGCACAGGAACACAGTGTGGGAGAGAAAGTGGACATTAAAACAGCTCAGAGGTAGAAAAACATACTGCGAGTGTCATGGAGAATGAGTCAGTCACTCACCTCAGCAGCACCACACTGTCTGCCATGAAAGCACCAATAGTGACATCTGCAAATGTGGAAATACAGAAGTTATTATATTACTGCAACATCTGCTGACAGGGCTCTTTATACCTGAAAATCCAGAACAATGCACAGAGGTCTTTAGCTGCCATGCTGGCTAAGTCTGAATGTCAGCTGTGGAATGCAGTAAACAAGATGCCTCTATCGCGGATCTTTGTGCTGCTGTTGCATCAGATTGAGAATCAAAAACCATGAAGGCAAAAAATAAAAACAAATATTTATTAATCGCATCCTTTCCTATGGGATGTTTTCATCTTAGTGAGGAAAACCTTACAAGTCTTCATCTAATCTGGTATGACCATACCTGTGTATCCGTTGCCATCCATGTCCACATTGCCAGAGATTGACTGGCCAAACATCTGCAGACCAGGATTAATGCTGCGCCCAGACAGTTTCTGTAACAGATGATTCAAGCCTTTAAATAACACATGAAAAATGAGCACAAGGTGTGATTTGTTTTTGTTTTTCATGGAATGGTAGGACTTGCTTTTACAGATTCACATTAAATGACATGTTTGATAGCTTAGCATTAAGACTGTAAAGAGCTTGACCGTGCCTCTCCAGACACACCCATGCATTACATCATGTTTGTTTATTTTGTACGCAAACAAGTATACAAATTAAAGTCAGTAAAGTGCTGAAATAGTTACAGAATTAAAATCCCTGTAAACTACAACTTATCTTTTTTACATTTAAGATTTTGTCTGGATTCATCAAACATGGACGTGCTTGTAGGTGGTTTTTTCACCTTTGAACAAAGGCTCCTGTTTCTCTCAGTCTTTATGGTAAGTTAGTTAGTTGCCTCCTTCTAGCTCTGTACTCTGAGGGCAACTTTAAACAATTCCTTTATAATACTCTGAAGTAGATTGAGAGCAGAGGAAGTAGTGATTTATCCACTGAGAAAGTGAATTAAAATTGGCTGAATGCAAAACATGATGATGTAGTGATGATGTACTCCTGCATGTGGTGGCTAAAAGGGCGGTTTTTAAACATTAAAATACTTTGTAGATACTCGTAAAATAAGAAGAAACCCATGAAGAACTGCTTGTGCTTCATTCAGAGCTGCGGTGGTCTTCTGTGTATCACCACCTGCGACTTTACCACACATTACTCAGCTACTTCAACAGCTACTGTGTCAATACAGAAGGTGAACACATGGTTTTCATAAAAATTGTGCATGCGTTGGTGAAGCTGTGGAGTCTACATCTAGAAACGCGGTAAAAGAGAATCACATTAGAATAATCCTTTGCATGATTTGTTGTCTGACCCTAGGACAAATTCTTACCATGGAGTATTTGCTGATGATCCCTGTGGCATCACCATGGTAGATATAAACAGCTCCTCCGTAGTCATCCTCTTTAGGTGCTCCTATGGCAACATCTGAACAGACAAATGGAGGGCAATGTTCACTTTTTTATCAATGACTGTGTGTGTTTGTGAAAGTGTACCAAAGCTTTCATTGACCTGTTTACTTTCAGCTGGCCAGTGCCTGGGAAACAAGCTGTTACAGTAAGACTCTTAATAGACAATTAAGTGTTGTTAGTGGCCATAAAAAACTTGAGCGACCTCTGAGAGAGTGGAAACAAGACTATAAAGTGCTGGCGAGAGCACTGAAACAACGTCCATATATAAACTTTCTTTTTATAAACCAAAACACTTCCATGCTATGAAGGGCAGCATACCAAAGCAGAAATGGTAAAAGAATGGAAGTTTGATAGCAAATACCACACAATAATTAACTCATTATGTTGACGTAGAATAAAACTAGTAAGTTGTTAGTGAAACCAAATGGGTATTGTGATTTCTACAGCATCTATTTCAAATTAAATGGTAGCAGTTTAGTTGTAAATAACAAATTGTCAGTCAGCAAACAAATACGGCTCTTTCGACACTCTAAAAATGACTAGTTACAAGATGAGTTATACTTCCCAGATGGCATCTTTCTTCACACATACACACGCACCCACATACACACAATGTGCCAGGCTGCAAGCCTTGAGGCGTATCTCACACGGAGATGAAACCGGGCAGCAACTTCCAGCCTTGAGTGCGAGACGGACGCCAAGTCGCGCCCTCTGAGCCAAGCCGTGCGAGTGCCAGGAAAACAGACAGTGTAAATGTACGTCTCTGCGTGTGGATAGTTTGGTCTGTGTCTGGATGTGCACACAAGGGCGAGAGAGGGCAATATTTTCTAAAGATCCTCCTCGCCGCAGGATAATCGAAACAAAATGTCTGTGAAAATAAGGGGTTTTGTTGTACCTACTGAGCATCGCAACCCGGCCAACATTTGCTTGTGGGCTCATGTGAGGAATATAAACTGTGTGACTTTATTACTTGCCAGATGACAGGGGAAATAGCTTTCTGACTATGACAATGTCATACGTATAGCACTAAATATCATTGTCAAGTGGTTGCCATTACCTGGATTAAAGATTCATAGACCACTTGTTACGACCAGATATAGGGGGAGGGCCATTGCAAGACTTATATATATGAAAAACAACCCTCATCTGAGTTCTGACCTCTCACCAGTGGCTCCAGTGCTACAAACGGTTTACATGCCGAGAGAAAGTTTAGTGGTTAAAGGACAATACCAGTAGTTCTCATCATCTTGGTGCATTCGAGGTTTGTTTTTGGTTAGTGTTATGGTAGCTGGTTCATCAGGACAATTTTAAAAGACTCCTAATGCACCACAACTTAATAATCAAACTTCAACAACAACACAGCAAAAAAAGTACAATTCACATATGGTCAGTGCAATGGCTACTGTAGGGAAATAAATTAAAAACAGTGGCTGACTGCAAGGTAGGAAGTAAAGCTTAAAACTTGCAGCATGGTTGTAAAATTGGTCAGCACTACTGTAAAACACAAGTGATTTGTGTTTAATGGACTCGAACATTTTAAACCCCTAGTGTGGTCCTTTAAATCAGTCCTTCCCACCCATTTTGGCTTTTGACCACTTTGACCACCAGTAAATCAGTGTCTGCTTGTGACCCATTGACCCAGGTTTCAGGTGTCTATCAGTTGTGCATATAGCTCGTTTAAAGAGTGATTTTCTCCTTTTCAGTTATTGTTTCTGGCATAAAGTGGTAAAATCTGCCAAAGACTATGAAGAAGAAAAGTAAAACAAACAAAAAAATTGTAGCAGAAGATGGCCTTTTCTTATTTATGTTCCTATTAATCATCTCACAGCCCCACAGATTTATGTTGTGACTCCCTAAAGCAGTCCCTACCCACATGTTTGGAGGCATTATTTGAAGTATTTCTATTTATGTCATCCCATTGGCGCACCAGGCAGGAGTTTACTGTCTCTTTAAGACACATCTTTAAGAAATACAATAATATATAACAAAAAACAACCATCACAATATAACTTTAAAGTGAAAATGGACAAGATGTCCTATATGTGGAGTACTGTAGAAGAATAATGCAAGAAAACGTGAACACTTAAATGAAACTGACCTGGATATCCGTCATCATCTATGTCTCCGATTGCAGTGATGCATTCTCCAAAATGTGCATTGAAAGCATTGTCACCACTCAAAACACCTTCCTCCTCCATCACCCCCTGAAAACAACAGCAGGAAAGATAAAAGTTTATATACTGAGCTGGCAAAAGAAAACAGAAATGTCCAACAGAGTGAGTGAATTTATTGCAGCCTTTCCGATAAAATTCTTTGGCCTTGACAGTTTAACAACCAAATAGACAGTCATCTTCCTCGCAAAATACCTCATAGATAAAAAATGTACAAACAGAAGCTTTAGTCTTGGTTGGTGACATAATCTCACTGCTAAATCACACAATGCTCCACTGTTTTATTCTGATATCATGATAACAAACACGAGCAGAAAGAAATCAAACATGAGCTGAGCTAAAAATCCACATTGCAGACAATGATAACAGTACAGAAATGTATATATGTGCAGTTTAAAGAGAGGGACTGGACATACTGTAGTAAAATAAATCTTTAAGTCATGGCATTGTGTTCCCACTGACCCACACATCCCACTCACATTTCCCTTGCTGAGGTACACAGACACCTGGCCCTCGTCCCGGAGCTGGCTGTGCATGGGTGCCCCCACCAGCAGGTCCGACAGGCCATCCTGGTTCAGATCAACTGCACACAATGAGGAGCCAAAGTAAGAGCCCATCTGGAACCAAGCCGAGCCACAGAGCAATGGGTCAGATCACAGACACTTTACATGATTGACACATGATTCACGCTCTAACTGGATTCATTTCCCTTTTTATATCTGTACCAACATTACAGAAATATTTACACGCTTGTGTTTTAAAGTTATCCTGACTTTCTTTTCTTTATTCTGAATGGAAAGCATTAGCTACTTCCCTGGCTTTAGTTTCTGGCAAGTGTGTTCCTTCTTTAAATCGCTGTCTAAACACTTAACACAGACATAAACAGTGCAGTTCTGACAACAAAGCAATTAGAGTAGCGTGTCTGCCATGCCTTGCAAGACTTAACCACATCATGCCTGAGGAAGATTAGGTAAAACAATGTTTGTTGTGCTCTTCCTGATGAAAAAGTATAACAATAAGCTGAATAGGCAAAATATGTGCTTTACTTTATAATGATTAAAAACAGGAATATAAGACCTCATCCAAGCTCATACCATTTTCCCTGAGACTTGAAAACTCTTCACCAAAGACGCACCATCGATTTTGAAAATGTAAACCTGTGCGGGAGAAAAACAAATCACTGTAGCAAGCGACACGAGAAGATCCAGCAGCTGGAAACGAGACAAAAGATAAAGTGCCTACTTTTCCACTGCCGCTGTGCCGAGGCGACCCTGCAGCTATGTCTATTACATTAGGAGAGGAGAAGTGTCCAGCAGTCACAGCATAACCTGGGGACAAAGATGATAATCAGGCACAGGGTCTTTGCACTGATACATTCAACACAACTGTCCTTATTAACAGGCTCTCACCAAGGTAGCTGTATCTGTGGAGGTCAATGTTTTCTTTGTTTGGGCTGTAGAAGGAGTCAGAAGTCAGGTTGTACACTTTGATCGTCCCGGTCCAGTAGTATGAACCCGGTGCTCCCATCACTACCAGCTCCTGAAAATGAAACCCCCCACCGACATTCATTCAGATAACTGTGTGGGCAATATCCTGCTCAAGGAATGAATTTTTTAAAAAAAAGGAAGAAAGAACAGCGCTTCTGGGTGGACGTTTGGTTAACCAGCTACCGCAGACTGGTTTGTGCTATCTGCTGTTTACCACACAGCCAGATGACATGCCAGCAGAAGCTGCCTCCTTTGATGTGATGAGCCTGGGCAAAATGGATAGTTGTAAAATGAGTTGTTCGCATCTTATTGGTCTGATGCTTCAACAGCTAAAGGCACCAGATTACGACAATTAAGACTCTCTGTTTCTGCGCACCATTGCTCACCACTTCCTTTTTTACCACTGATGTTATCTTTGTCGGTGGATGTGTTATAACCACTGAGAACTCAAACAAACCGAACAACACACTGAGGATTTCACTCAGCAGTATACATCCTCTGTGCTGTTGTGTCAAACATCTGGGCACCACCAGACTTATGGCCCATGGTTCAGACAGGGATAAGGTTTAACAGTTGGACATCTTTTCTTTAAATTCCTCACATTCTTCTAAGGGGGTAGGGGGCATTGAATGTTTTAACAGATCAACTCTGACGTCCTCAGCCTGTGGAGAAAGTGGGCTTGATGGTCTTTGGTTTTAAAACAGCAGGTTTGTTGTGGAATCCAGCGTTCTCAAAATCTTTTCAATCCTCAAGCCAAAATTCTTCTCAAGTTTTATTTACAGCTTTCACATAATGTCGACTGAACCCTCCTGTGCCACTTACAAGTCTGACATCTGTACAGTTCTTTGCAGCCTATACAGTGTTTTTTCTTTGGGGTTTACATAATAAAACGATGAAAGTAAAGCCGACTAAACAGCACATCATGCACTGCAGCCCTAAAGATTTTCGACACTGTGTTGAAACACACACATCAAGGAATTTGTGGTGAAATAATCAAATCATGTATAATGATCTCATTTTAGTATCTGTGAATTTTTAAAAGCAAAGCATTCATTATCGCTTAATCTGCTGTTTATTTTCCCCATTAATTATTTGGTTCTATTGCTGTTCCCCACAGCCCAGTGGGCAGTCTTCAAATGTCTTGCTTCATCCTTCGAAAACATGAATATGTTCAGTTTACAGTGATATAAAACAGAGAAAAGCAGCAAATCCTCAAATTTAAGAACCAGAGAATGATTTTATGCTTTAAATGTGACTCAATGGATGTTTAAAACAGCTGTCGATCAGATGTTTGCCGCGGTACTATGGTTTTCTTGGGAGCACCAGGCGACTAGAAAGCTAGAATAATGTTATTTAACATAAGTAAAGAGAAACTCCGTGGCTTACATGAAATTTCTTAATAATGAGAATGGTTCCACTATATGGGCACAGCTGTTCTCCGAGGGTAGATTTTAAGTCACTTACAGTCCACTGTACTTTACTGTATGTCCCAAATTGAGCGTAACTGTAATGTGAGACTTGAAAAGGACCTTTGGCAGAACACACCGCTCACAGGCAACATCAGGAAAGAATTAAATTGCTAATGTATAGAAAACAAAATGTCTAAACTGGTCAAATTTACATTTTCAAAATGAAATATATTTCTCATGCATATTTTTTCTTGTCAAACTACATTTTTTCTCCAATACATTTAAACCTTAAATTTATTTGACCTTCCTCTCACCACTTCAGCTCACTGCACTGGCTTCATCTTTCTCCAGACAAACGTCGGGGAGACAAAAAAGGTATTGTGCAACCCGAGGATGATGTCATACATGAATACAAAAACAGTAGTGCATCTATGCTATAGAGAAAAGGAAACTTGTATTTTCTTAAACGCTTTATCTCATGGAAGCACACCAGGTCATGCAAGGCCGCCAAAGGATCTGCCCATGGAAATATAAGCTAACAGTTATCAGCAGTTAGTCAGCAGAGCGCTGGCTGCTTTGATGCAAACACTCGTGTATATCTGACTGTAGAATTCAGATTTTCCGCATCATTTGACATCTTAAACAACTTGGGGGGGAAAAAATCCCCCTTAGCCGCATATATAACATCTCTGCTAACTATCCCCATAATACCAAAGAGTCAAAGTCAACAAAGAGTGAAAAAAAAAGAAAAAAAGGTTCTTTGAAACGTTAGTCATGTGGTAATGTTAACGGTAATCATACTCAAGTGAGAAAATTAGTCACTGGATGAAAAAAAAAAACCAGACGATTAATGATTGAGCTGATTGTTGGAGCTCCAGACAAACAGAGTTTGGATGACGAAAAACAGCTATCTCACTATCTCTGTGTTAGACTTACAGAAATATCGGGGTGTATTACAAGCACTGTTACTGACCTCCGTGAAAACTCCCGCTATCCCAGCTTGGCATGAGCCGTGCTCTTCCCCATACTTCTGCTTATAGTCTGTAAGAAAAAACAAACCACAAATTATTTCACTGTGTGCTTGAGCCAGCATTTGCTGGAGTTTTTCCTGCATTCCATATGGAGCTAGTCAAACTCCCAGTCCCATCCTGGAGGAATCTGGGGGGGAGAGAGCAGACTGAAAGAAGGGGTGCAATACCAAATTCAACAAGAGGACTGCTAACTTAGAGGAGAGGGGGTGGGATGGGGAGGGGGGACACACGGTGCTCTCAGGTTACAAAAATATTGAGCTTGGATCGGCGCAAAATGCACTGTAAATATGCTCCCATGCAAAGTCTGTCTGGCTTCTCCAAAACTGTTGGCAACCAGAGTTACGGAAGGAAGTGAAATCCTGACCTGAGAGCACAATTAAGGTATAAAACAGCCTTTGATGAATGGCTCTGAGTCACACATCAAAACACATGAAGAACACATTTGCACGGGTCAGCTTAAAATGTTACACAATACATTATTTTTCAGATGGATCTTGATTTTTAGCGTTGTCGTGGGGGCGCGAAGGAAAACAACCTGCAGCTCAAATGGATTTGATTTAATACAATCATAACAAAATCTGATTTCTCGACCTTTCGAAGCAAATCTCTCCTTAAAAGCACCTGATTTTTTTTTGGAAAATCAAGGCAAATTCTTCGTTTCAACAAAGCTGCCATAATTATGACCTTTGTGAAACAGTTTTTCTTTTGCTAAAAGGTGCATAGGAAATACAAACTCTCCACCTCAATTGGATAAACGCTCATATATTCGGTTTAACAAACTGTGTGTCCTTCAGTGGTAAGAGAGCTGGCTCTTGCCAAAGTACTCATGTTGGACTGAGGGAGAGATATCACACTTCAAGGCTCTCCTGCTTCTAATCTTCAGTGCCAAAACGCCAATCAAAGGGCAGAAGCAGATGTAGAGCTTTGCGATGATGGTGCTTGGCTACAGAGATCACGTGCCATGATAAAGGGTAACCACAGATGAAGAGAAACAGACCAGACCAGTCATTCCCAACCTGGTGGTCTGGACTCCTCAAGGGGGTCCTATGATAAGCAGCCCACTCTGAATGCCCTCCAGAAGAGACTGAAATATATTATCCACATATTATATGTATATGATATTGTGTCTTCCCTCTCTCTCTATTCACTTCACTCTTCAGTGTTAGAATTTGAGATAACTGTAAACACTTTTGATGTGGTCGGATAACGAGTTGTACGAACCAATTATTTTATATATATGATATCATTTCATATTGTTATTATATTTCACTCTAAGCCACAAATGTGAACTGCTCGCTAACGAGGAAAAGTCACCAAAGTCATTAGGTTTCTTCCTTTGGTGACCATGAATATCTGTACCAAATGTAATTAATTGAATCCATCCAGTGGTTGGACCTGACTTCAAAGTGGTGGGCAGACAGACTGACATCACTGTCACACACAACTAGCACTGCAAACAAAACATTCCTTACACCAAATTATCATATGTTTTTTTCGGACTTTTCTCAAAATTCTTCTTTTTCAAATAAATCTTCAGATCTTCAGAATTTTTTTTAAAAATGAAAACAGCTTGAAAAGAAAAACATCCACACTAAGGCCATAATCTGTGTCTTTGCTTGATTTTAAGGTGTTACCACGTAAAAGATCTGGGTTGAAGTGAAGGAAAATCCTAATTTGTGCCCACCATGGGGCCTCAACTGTACCTTCATAACAAGGGATGAGCGGTTTCGTCCTGCCCTGAAGGGTGGGAGGAATGATGGAGCAGTATCCATGTGGAAGGATGTGCTCTGAGTCGTAGTAGACATTTTTCCAGCGGTGGGCACAAGCCTGCAACAGAAGGGGACACATGTTCATCCTCCTGTAAACATAAACACTTCAGGCAGGCGTTCCACGACTACGTCAATAACTTATACCCTTCCTCGCTGGACTGGAGTCAGTGTGTCTCTGTGGCTGTCAAATGATCGTCGATGAGAAGGGGGAATTAAAGCCTATCCATAACCCTGACCATAACAGCCATGGTCTGTGGTGTGAATATCTCAGTCACAGCTTGAGAACTGTGTTTTCTAAGCGGCAGTTAATGTTCAGCAAGAAAATCTTCACAGTGTATTATGTGTTTTAAAAGTTTTAATTCCAATACAGCTCCTCCAGGCTTTACAGGCAGCTGGAAAAGTCAAAAGTTCAGACAGAGGGGGAAAAAAAAGTGGATCAAAAGACAAAGAACAAACTCCTATTTTATTATGCTGCTGAAACAGGGGGTACATTTCTAAAACTGACAGTGAGTAATTCTCAAAACAATATTTTGCTGCTGTGTTGTACAAAATAAAACATTCCATGGATCGGTAAGCAAACAGGATAATATAGACTTGATTTCAAACTTTGCACAAATCAATGTGTAAGTATGGTAATAATTTAGTACCCTGGGGGGGGATGGTGGTGGAGCTCCTGTAGCTCTGGGGACAGATCTGGACGCCTCTGTGAGGACAAAGTTCATTTCATTTCCCCTTACACTGTTTAACTCCTCTAGTCCCCCTCCCACACACACGCACACACACAGAGCCAATCCAAATGAATATAAGAGCCCGGCAGATTGTGGGCGCACACACAGAGCATCAGATGACTGTCTGGAAGCAAGATCCTATGTTGGGAAACACTTGTGTTTCAAAGGACAGCTTGGCCAACACAAGTAGTAATACCAGCATAAACTCTTTCTCTCTTGAAGTGGAGGCAGACTTTTTTGAAAAAAACATCAATCAGCTGACATAAACACAGCAGAACGAGCTCTTTCAGCAGCTGACGAGTTCTGTTGAAGCAGCAAAAGAGGCTTTTATGGTTACAAGTATGAAGACTGTGCTGTTGTCCTGTTTCTGTTCGGTTAAAGGGCCCACTAGTCACAAACAAGGCCTTCACTGAAAGCACAGATGAAATCACCACAACACACATCTGCCAAGCAGCCGTTTTCCTCCTGTTGCACGGAAATGTGAGTCCTTTCAGATGAGATAAAAAAAAACAAAAAAAACATCAACTCTTTGGAGAGGCAAGCAACACGTGGCTCTGGAAAGTCACCACCTTTCTTTTATCATAACTCTCTCTGAACAGCCAAAGATTCTGCAGCTAAAGGCTCTGTGCTCAAATTCCCAAGACTGACAACTCCAAGAAGTCCTCAAATTTTGACCGCTGACTGACTGACGAGTTAAGCCAAGAGTAATGGCTTGAAAATCATGCCAATGCATTCCACTGGAGTATTGAAAAGTGCACCAAAGGCAAACATATTAAAAGGGAAAAGAGGTGTAACAGGCCAAACAGTTATCTGGACTCCTGGAGAGGAAGGAATTCTTGTGGAGGTCAATAAGCAACAGGTATCCAAGTACATTAACACCTGTGATGAGTGTTCCAAGAGTTGTCCAGTCCACCAGTGGCCTGCAGACTGTCCTGGATGGCCACTAGTTCCCTCACTACCCACTGCACAGGAGACACAGGGGTTAACGTTTAATGAAAGGCTGCCCTTGGACGGGACCACCGCAGAGGGGTTGAAGCCTAAACAAACTTTGCCAGCTGCCCTATGATCTCTGTGCAAATACTCAGCCAGACACCTCTGGGATTAACACCATTAGATAGTCTATTTCTCTAAAACCCTCTCTCAATTTTTATAAACAATAATCTACTCTTGACAAACCCTGTTCCACTGACTCGTCCAGCTCCAAACACGAGGTAAATGTTTCACAGTGTTATGTAACCGCACAGCAGTTTCCAAGTCTGTCTAACATTAGTTGTTACTCCAGCTTTGCATATGCAAAAAAAGAGGCATCATTTAAGTTCAGTTTTGTATGCATGTAACACAGAATGGAGGAAAAAGGCTTGTTGCTAAAGGAGGCTTGTAATGTTGAGACCAGCTGTGGTTTAACAGTGTGGTTCATGGTAAGCTGTTTGTAACAGTGATGTCGGTATAATCAGGTCTGTTTTTACGAGTGTACATGGTTTACATTAAACAATTTAGTGAAGTGACTGCGGCGTTTTGTCCCTGAACTCACCAGTATTTGGCCATTGGCTCTGTCCTGGCGGGCCAGGCTGACCCCCATCCACTCATCATCCCTGTCTCCCTGGCAAGTCTTCCCACACGACTCTCTCTGCTTGTTTCCTGAAAGACAATGAGAGCAGTTTGTAGATGTTGAGTCATCAGGATGCAGGATGTCTTGGCGCAAGTAACTTGTTACTTGTCAGCCGCTGTCAGCTTTTTCAGTCCTGGGTTTTATTCTATATATCTGCTGAATGTGCAAGTGTTTTTTAGTTGACAGTGTGAAATTCTGTTGATCAAAACAATCAATTGAAATGTAATATATGAAATATTTCACAACATCCCTTCTGATACTGTGCAGCTGTTAAAGTCACATCTACTGTGATATTTCCAGTAGTATAACAAAAACACTGTACTTTTGAGACTGAGCAACATTGATATTTGTTGTTAAATCTAATAACAGCATATTTGCTTATATTCCATTTTTACATTCCCTTTAGGGTTATTATTTGTTTATATATTATTTGTTAATATATAATTATTTCCTAAATCAACTGATTAATTGTTTGGTCAATAAAACAACATAAAACAATGAAAAATATCCAACACAATTTCCCAGAGCCCAAGGAACTGTCATCAAATGCCAAAAGTCCACATGTGAATATAAAAATGGATCATACACTGCTTTGCAATGCTATTAACATCACTGACTGTGAACCCTGGATCAGTGTCAGATCATAAATCAAAATGATTAAGACCATATATCCACTAAAAGGAAAACGAACATTATGCTACATAATTAGAGGAAAGCCAATAAAAAGATCTGTAGCACTTTGACATTTCTGTTTTCAAGAGTCCAAATTTCCCTCAGTCCCCCTCCATCCCTGAGTTTTATTCTCTTTCTCCCTGAAGACAATTGATTCAGCACAATGGCATGTAGCTGTGAGCGTTTCTCTGTGTCAGTGTGTTGTAGACTCCCGGAGGTCCGTCAGAGTCCAGCTCGTCTGGTTCTGAGCACCGAGCAGGACTCACTGTCATGATGTATGTGTTCTTTTGGTGTGACACATTGACTGAGCACGGGGGTTTAATATTAAAGCCATGCCTGAACCCCCGGCTTTCTTGACCACAAGAACAGAGTTGGGGGTTGGGGTTTGGTTGAGGGGGGGTGGTGGTGGTGGTGGTGGTGGTGGTGGTGAAGCTCAACTTTTTTGGCTCATGTGCTTGGAAAATATTAGCAGGAGCATAAATCATATTTATCAAAATATTTATGGACCTCTGCACACAGAACCCCCTTTTTTTTCTTTTGCATGTCTCCTTACAGCAGGTTCAGGGCTAAAAGAACAACTGTAGTACTGTTAAGAGAAGTATAAGGCTACATTATTCTGATAAAACAAAACAGATGCTTGGGGGAGTTTATGCAAAGAGTGGACAAGAAAAAGCTGCAAGAAAGCCCACTGTGTATGTCTGTACATGTGTGCATGTGTGTGTGTGTGTGTGTGTGTGAGTGTAGCATCAGATAGGGGAACTTTTCTGCACTGTTCAGGTTGTGCATGTGTGGGTGAATGTTTTGCCCTGGGGTTGCAGTGTATATGTCATTATGTGCTGTGCAGGCTGTGGTGACTGACCTCTTCCCAGATCCATCTCTGTGCAGCGGCGCCCTGGGTTGCTGTGAACTCGACACTTATATACAGCTCCGGGAGAGTGTATAGAGCTACTGTAGGTAGAGTTTGCCCTCGGAGCCCCAACTATTACCCTGCAGACATGTGGAGAGGGGAAGATGACGTGTGTTCAGTGACACTATCTTGCACTAATTTGCATCACTGAAATCTATAAATCAAATCAAATTGCCAGCAGTTAAAAAGTTACAGCACGATCAGAAATGGCCCTGCAGGAGCAATAATAAATATAATAACAATGAGTTATCCATTATTGGTTTGCATTTATCGGGTGTGGGTGCAGCCTGAACTCTAGAGCATTTACTTCAAAAGTAAAAAATTCATTGCATCATTGACAGCATTTCCAAAAATCTTAACAAGACTGGACTCACCAGCGTGTGTTGTCATGA
The DNA here is from genome assembly GCF_000972845.2 of Larimichthys crocea. Taxonomy (NCBI): domain Eukaryota; kingdom Metazoa; phylum Chordata; class Actinopteri; family Sciaenidae; genus Larimichthys; species Larimichthys crocea. The sequence continues at coordinate 12,703,968 of NC_040013.1, forward strand.
TAATGCTCCAGCACAGAATAGCCAAAAAAACTAGAATTGGGTCCGCGGAACACCAGAGGATGTTCTAAGTCTATATTGTAAGAATAAGCTACTGAAATAGAGAGATAGACATAAAAAACATTTTGTAATCCGGGTTTTTGTCTCGGAAGAGGAGCCATCCCTTTGCGCATCATGCGTAAAAACGCAGTAAAAGTGTCCAAAAAAGAAGAAGAGGAAGAAAACTGTCTTCAGTGGTCAAAGTGTTAGAAAAAAAACTATCTTTCACTTATTTCTTCCTGCTCTCTTGCAGCATGTAGGTTGTGATGGCATAAGGAAAGGCTCGGGGAGGAAAGTTAACGGTCCGGTAAATAACGGTGCGTCAGCTTCTCTCCATTCTGTGTCAATCTGAGAAAGTTGTTGCTCGCAGGCTCCCTGTCGTGGAGTGATAAATGCGGTCAGCTGTGTCGAGTTAACAAAGAGGTAGCAGGGATAAGAGCGGAAATGGGAGATGGTTTCACTCAAAGTAAAAGCATCGCTGTCGGTGGAGCTGCTGTTACGAGCCTTGAAGGTTTTTAATGTGAAAGGTGAAACCCGGGGGAGTGTGTGCTTTTCATTCTGGGTGTATTGACACGGGGAACGCAGTCATGGAGAGACGTGAATGGTTTTGAGGCGCAAAAGCATCACATTTCACCCGTGGGCTTCAGGGGCTCTATCACCTAAACTGAGAGATGTGTGCGCACTGCTGCCATCTAACGTTTTCCACTCACAATGAACTCAGTAACATCTTCATTTCAAAGCATTTATTATTTTTATAGCACTTTAAAGATTTATCCTCATCCAGATCTGAGTTTAAATCAGGGATTTTTTCAACACAGTTAGACAATAAACCATACTAAAGATTTCAAAGCTTATATTGCTACATTTTTCAAAATGAAAACCAACTCTAGACACTCCTCTGATGGGGTTTCCCTCTCTGTCCCCTAAAAACAAAGAAATGGTGTTCCAGTTGTGACCAGTCAACCAAGAACTGATTGAAATGGCCCTGTTTAATCTAAAAAGGCAAAGATTAAAGGAGACTGAAAAAGAAGAACATTGTGCTGCAGCAGAAATCTGTTTTTTCTGCTCAACCCATCCCTCACTTTTATCCTGTGACATCTTGATTTGAAAACACTTCATCACAGTATAATAACATGTCCATAATATCCCTTCATTGTCATATATATTGCTCAGGGAAACTATATATACATATATATATTCATTCGTAATTCATAATTATTCGTACAATCATTTGTAATCCATACAATAATGGATACAATTCAGTGTACATACTAACAATCTGACCTATATATGCAGATGTTTGTTGTCAAGCTCTTGTCTGTATACAACAGGCTAGTTATTATATGTTTAGGTTTGTTTGCATTTTACTTTCTTTAGCTGCATGACTGTATTCATATCCTCTTGTACAGTAAATGTTTTCTCTGCTGTGTGTTTCATTGTTTTTATTTTGTGATATTGCAACCAGTTGGGCAGCCAATCATTGGCCCAGCAGACTACTTATATTTGCATATTCATATATTCAGAGTATTTTCACAACTTCAGATATTTCTGATGGAGTTTTTGTGTTAAAAATGTGCTTACTGCACTGAATATGTCTGCATTTCTATCCTCCTACATCGAGAATGACAAGAGAACCGGAGTCAGATTCTTTGTTTTTCTGACTCATCTCATCAACATTAAGCTGCATTTATTTCTTTGTGGAGGAAATAAATAAAGGTCAAAGAAGGGTTAACCTTGCTGAAGTATGTGACCCACGGCCAACAGGATCTTCAAATCCAGATTTGTTGGGATGTCTGCATTCCAGTTGTGTCTTTTTCAACAGGATGTTATCATACTTCATCCCCAGTTAGACAGTCTAAACAATGTAACACCGGTTACTGAGATAAGATATTGGACTTAACACGTAAGGTACTGTATGATAAAAGGATAAAAGGAGTGACAAAGGGTGTTCTGTAAATAAGATTTAATCTGTTAGTCTGAAAATGTATAGCAAGTCATATAGTGCCCTCTATAGTACAGTTTTAATTATCATAGTACAATTTACAGTTTGTGTTTTTGTGTTTCTATGTCAGTGTCAAAATATAAAGCATAGAAAAGCTGTGTTAAACAATGTCCAGAGGCCAGTATATCTTAATGTGGTGCGAGTGCACAGTTAAAGGGTCGTTTACAGTTTTACAGAGGAAGTGATTCAGACAACACGACACAGAAACCTATAAATCAACTGACCTGTCAGCATCAATATGTGATAATGACTTAATTTATTGCACAAGCCAATCTGTATAAACACAGTCTAAAATAAAATGGAAAGAATTTAACTTAACCTAAAACACATAAATTAACAAACTTAATTTCAGAGTAAAACTGGATTCATGGAAGATTTGTGTTTCTGGCATGTTCTCTAATTCCCTCATACCTTTAGATATATTCACACATACTGCACCATACACACACACACACACACACACACACACACACACACACTAAAATGACAAGAAATGCAGAGAGAAGGGCTTGATCAAATCCATGGCAGTCTTCCCCTTCAGCAGCAGTAGCAGCAGATTTTCATTCAGAAGTTCACAAATCATTTCGACACTCATCGTAACCAAGGCTGTGGGGGGGAAAAAAACAACACACACACATGAAATTAATCAAATTAATTATAAAATTATGAATGAATAAATGCAGTCATATGTTTTTCGAAGGTTTCCTTAGCGGGTTAAACTGATGCTTACGGTCGTTTTAGAGTCTTCTTTGTCCAAAACCTTTTGAGCTTGGTCTGGAGGAAACTTGAGCATGGAGGTAATCACTTTGGCCATCGTCTGTGGATGAGGAGAGAACAATTAATTTAAGAAGAATCTTGACAACCAGCATTTAAAAAAAGAAACCCAGAATTAAATCTTCAACATACATGAATACATAAATGTTTCATCGATGTGGCTAGGACATTTTTCAATATCCCCTTCACAAACTCCAGATACACTAACCCCCTACTGCTGACACCATAATCTGAGAAACTCAAAAAAAGCCAACAAGAACCCCCTCCACAAAAAAAAAATCTACTCCAGGCCTATCTGCCAGAGTGCATGCATTTCCCCATAAACACACGCGATAATCAGAAACAGAGCTGCTGTGTAGGAAACCTAACCGCTCAACTAACACTAAACAAGGCCATCATGTCTTTAAGTGGCAAATCTACGTCATGCAAGATGTATGTTCTAGCAGGCAGCCTGGAGGACATCCTCCACACACGGGAGGTCTTCCATGATGCCATAAAGACTGTTTGCTGAGGAACTGGGAAAATCCCGCTGACTTAAGGACCATGTCAACAGCACTGTTAATTAGGGAGATCACTCTTAATTTCACCCAAGAACACTGGACACAACATGACTTTTATATGGCGTCCTAAATGCTCTCATGTTTTGTGTGGCAGATGGAGGTCAGAGGGTACGTACAAAAACTGGGTGACATTTTTAGATATTAGGATTTATTTGGATAGTCAGGCTTTCCAGAAGTAAAACCATTTTCTGATATTTACCACTGTGGTTAAGGTTTGGTTGAGGCACAAAAAATGTTCACAAATTGTCACATATACTCAACGTGTCAGTCTATTTTCATGGTAGAACAACCAGTACAGACAGCGCTCTGACCGTTTCATATCTTGGTATATTCCACAGGTGGGAGGAAAGGTGCAAACAAATGAGGATTATTCAAATGAGGCAGCACAGAGTCAGTTGTTACTTCTGTTGTTTTAGTTACAGGATGAATAGACATTTCAGAACCACGTCTGTTTCTGGTCTAACATCACTAAATATATCCAGCAAACATGCAAAATTAACAGAATAATATATAAAATGTAAATAAATCATTTTAACTAAATGCAAAAATTAATAATGTTTAATGTGTTTAAATGGAAAGTCAGTAAAACCGCCTGTATTTATCTCTTAATTAACATAAATTATTCTTACGGTATGTGTTGTTAATCTGCTGCAGAATATGTGCCGTGTGTTCTACAGTGCATCACGCCGCTCGATAGAGTGTGTCTTCATTTGTGGAGCCGTCACCGTCAGGCTTTACTGCGATTAGCCCTACTCAACATTTATTTTTTACCATGCTCTCTTATCTATAGTCACCTTCACCCAGACCTTTTGCATTTTGCTGCACATACATGAAGCAGCACCATGTAGCATTTTGGTGCAGCCAACACCTACTGCAATAGAGCCCATTACTTCCATTGTTGTTCCTGATGTTTTTTAACAGTCACCCGACAGAAAATTGGAAGTAAAGAAAACTAGAAAATGCCATCACATAAAATGCAATGTTTCTGTGTATAATAATGCAAGAAAAAAATAAAAGCATACTTTTGTTTCCCGTCCCATCATGTATTCAAACAGCACCTTCCTCAGGTACTCCATCTCAGTGGCTTCTGAGAGGGCGTCAGTGCTGTTGAATCCAGGATCTGTGAAATCAAACAGAAACATTTAATGAACCGAGATCTGGTCAGTCAAACTCAAACAACATTTCAATGTGCACTGTGCTATATGTGAATGCTGTAAATGAATTGTGGTATGTGGGACTATGTGGTAACTACTCTGTGCTGCCATTTTGGCCACATCTTCAGAGGCGTTACCACAAATTTGGTTTGTTTATTTCTTGTGTCTTGTTGTCAGCTTCATGTTTGTGTTAGCAACCATGTATATAGCCACTTTCTACACAGGTATGGGTTTAAATTAAGCGTCAACTTGAAGTACAGGAAAGAATGGTGAGGCTCAGCATGAGCATGTTAATACAAAGAATGAGTCAAAGAACTAATGTTTTAATTCTCCGCCCAAAGCTATAACACCATTATCCCTTCTAAACACTATGAATGGGAAACTGTGCTGCAGCATGGATAGGGCTGGTAACACTTAGACTATCGCTTCTACCGCTGAAACATCCCTGTTAATATGGAAAGACACCCACTCGCTCTTTGCCTATCTGGAATAAACATTCAGGCGGACACTAAACGTCCAAATGCATGTGCCACGAGAGACCATGTGATTAGAGGACAGGAAAAGGTGACAGAGACGTGCAAACATCTCTTTGATCTCTTACTGGTTCACCAATAAATCCCACAGCCTTTGTCCTGCTGACCCCAGCTTGCCCCAGCTTGTCCCAGCTGAGCCAGCGAGCAACATGAAACCAGATATGAACAGCTCTTCTACCTGAATCCACAGATGTAAATGATTTAAGTAGGATTCAACAGATTCATAATGAGCAGAAGAATGTACAGGACAACGATACACGCAGGACAAAGTAGGTACTTGGTTGGATATAGTATGCGTATTGAAAGTAGAGGGTTTGAGAAATCTGTGTGCTGCAGGGTCCACAATCTGCAAAACCCATTAAGTCCGAGGATGGCTTCTTCACCGCCCCCCTTCTGACAGCAGATTCTCTTTATTACACCAGCAGGGAAGGTCTGAGTGGAGGGTAAAATTCACTCACTCAATTCCCCCATTGCTTTAAAGACTCTCTCACACACACACACATCATGTTTAGTTTATGATATACTTGAGGATACCGCGTTGACTTACAGTGGGTACCTAGAGGCTTACCCTAACCTTAACCACGACAGTTATATATCTAACCTTAACCCTTACCCTAACCTCAACCAGATTGTATTGTAACCGCAGCCATGAGCTTATCGAGCCTAAAATCATGTTTAGTAGGCCAAAATGTCTTCAAAAACATAGTTAAAACGGACCACACACTATCCAGGATCTGCATCTCTCGCCCCGTCTGATCCAGGAAGAGATGTGGAGGCTGGCAGATTACGAGTCGCGTGTCAAAACTCAGAGATCCTACATAGCGGCTCGGCTCCTTGTATGGTTAACTATAAAATTCAGTTTAGCACAATATGTTACACGTTAAGAATCTCTTTTACAATGTACAAGTTAGCTGTAAGCCTGTCTTATAGGTGTATGTAGTTTAAGTTGAAGTTTCCCATGAGATTGCACATGTTCAAGCATTTTGCATGGTATCTTGGTTTTTTGAGCTGATCTACAAGGAAATTGGCTCAAGGAGCAGAACTAAGTGATTCATGGTGTTAACATTACCTTTGAATGTGCTCCCGAGATGAGTTACGACAGTGGTTCGGTGGAAACATTTAATCTTGTCCTCAAGCGAGTGGATCTACCGTGGAGAAACACACAAGCATGCACAGATTAATTTTTATAGAAGAGGCTATTTAACCCCAATGGGTTAATTCTATGCATTAGCCTAATTGTTGCACGGGACACATGCGCAGTATTTTGTTGATCATCGTTGGGGGAGGTTTGTGAGGATGACGATGTGTGTGAGAAAAACTGTGGGAGGCGTTGCTCTGATTGTTTATAGGGTTAAACCAAATGTAAACAGATGTGTTGTGTAATTAAGTTGATGCAGCAGGAGAGCAGTAGCTCCTCTTGCTGGAGGCCACAGAATCCTGGGAACACACTGCATGGGATTTACTTTTCACTTGTCCCCAGCAAAGAGTAGAAGAGCACACACACACACACACACACACACAGCCCCGACACTCACTCTCTCAACAAAGCCCTGCTCCTTCAGCCGAGCCTCGCTCAGCAGAGTCGTCTTCTCCGCTAGCTGAGCCTGTAGCAGAGAAAGACAGAACGTTATGAACAGAACAGTGTGTGCCGATCCATGCATGATGCTTGTTTTCTTGATCAAACAATTATAATACAGCAGTGATGGGTTTTAATGATATGGATCCTAGAAACAGAGAAACCAGTGAGACTGGAACCAGCAAACATACCTGTAGTTCTTCTGCGCTCATCTGTGCCAAAATAAATGAGAAAACAGGAAAGATACTGCATGTTAGAGTAGAATTCAAAATACACATTTCATGAGTAATAGCATAATAATTAAAAGGTCCAGTGTGTAAGATTCAGGTGTATCTACTGGAAGGAATGGAATATAAGTATGTTTTCATTCATTTACAATCACATGAAAATAAGCTGAGCCCTTTATATCTACAGGGAGAGTGGGTCTTCCCCTAAAAAATGAAAAAAGTATTTATTTATTGTTTGTGTATCAGTGAGCCATATTATTGCACTGGGTGACGTGCTGTTCCTTCACCATGGCGAACATGAGCCGTCCCACATATGCAATACTGAAGCACCATGCGTGTATTAATCCACTGCTGAAAACAGTTTGAGTAATGTTTTCCAAAAGTGCCCAGATGTTTTGGAAAAAATTATTATTTTTTAAATTAAACTATTGTTGTAAACTGTAAACATCCAGGTGGAAGAAGAATGCACTGAGAGGTGAGCCAACACGCTGTTGTTTTTTTTATTTTACTTTGCCTGCACAGACTAGACCAGATTGGTTTAGAGTGTTGGTCTCCTGTCTCTGTGGAGAGACACACTGACCCACTGTCGAAATGAAGAATGGTTTGTGAGGCCCGTAGTAAGGAAAGGCCTCCCTGAGCATAAACCCATACAATCCACCCATAAAATTATTACCTCACCAGGGAAAAATGCAGCAGAGAGCAGTGTAATTCTTTGTGTTTGTGTGCATCTGGACACTGTGTAAAAGTAGAAGAATCAGCGCAGGGGTCTCATGGCACCTGAACACCTGGGTCAAACGCCTCTCTAGAGTACTTTTGTCCTATCTGGCCCCTTTCCAGCTTTCACGTATTGCATGCAAGTATCGCTGTAGCATAAATCTAAGGCCTCGAATCACCTCATATGATAATAATTGAGAACAGGGATTGAGGCTGGCTGCTGCCTCACAATCTCTGTTTCCCGAGGAGAACATTCCTGAGCGATTCAAACGAGCTTCACAGGATCCGGCTCGCTTTGGAGAGTAGCCACACGACTGGAGCGAGAGACTGATCAGAGCAAAGTATGTAAGCAAATTGTCCCAGAGCGTTTAGACGGAATCCTTCAATTACGCAGAAAGACAAAGGAAAAGACAACCGTAGACTGCGAAGTCTGTTAACCTGGGTCTGAACTTTCAGAATATAAAGTATTCGGAGACTCAAAAATGCATCTGGATTAGGATGTCATTCAAAACTAGTAATGCTTCCATCAGACTGCAGTTTTTTCCCAGAGCAGCAGGAGAGGGAGCTGAAAAGAGGTGATTTCATGCAGCCATCATGAAGTGACTTATGATTTCTGAACCTCCAGTCTGGTATACACTGGGCTTTTAATAGCTGCAAGTATAAATTTCTACATCTGTGTTAGCGGAAAAATGTCCCTAATACATCAAGCAGTTGTGACATTGCTCGCAGATGTTTGATGACCTGTTGAATATGGGTCAGAGATGATTGTACCTCAGAAGTGCCTTGGCTCCTTCCTTTCAACTCCTCCAATTCTTTTTGGACCTGCCACACTCTGCCTCCCATCTCCTCCTCCCGACTCTGAAAAAAACAAAAAAAAAAAACATAACAGCTGAGTCATCATTATGTTTCATCTGAGCATCATGACTCAAGTATGTTGGTCAAATCAGGGTGAAGGCCCTGTCTCATTTCAGACCTCCTGCCTTTAATTATGAGTGGAGACAGGAAAGGAGAGAATCCTGTACCAGTCGATGACTCTTAAAGAGTCATCTGACTGAGATCCAAAATCATTCATCAGTAGTTCATCGATGATTAGGTCAAGGTTTTTAGCGATTTCAGAGTGGTTGCGGGAGGGTATGTGGAAACATTGGGGAGTTGTAGAATTAATGATTAGATTAAGAAAAATAAATCCACCCATACAATGTTGAGTGTGTAAAAAGTAGTGGGCAGAAAAGCAGAAATGGTTGGAAAAATAATGGATAATAGATAAATTGAAATAGCTAAAAACAAAAAAGATCCGTAACCAGTTAAAATAGTTAGCTAGCTTAAAGTAATGAACTGCTGAAGTAGCTAAAAATAGCAGATAACAGTTGAAATAGCTTCAAGGGATTTCAACGGAAACGGCTAGACGAAGTCAACAAACAGTTAAAATAGTTGGCTCACACCTTCAGCATGTACACTGCCTCTCTTTTAACCTAACCTACACCAAATTTCCATTTCCCAGCTGGCGATCAATAAGGATTTCATCTTATCTTAAAGTAATGTAAAGAACTGCTGAGATGGGTATTGGAAAAAGGCTGATACAGTTATCTATCACTGTATGTTAATGGATTAAAAAGTTAAAGATGGATAAATTATTCAAATAGTTAGCTATAAGTTGAAAACATCCACCTTACAGCTCACGTCTCAAGCGGGATAGTACAAAGTACAGTTCAGTATGAAAATATTTATTGTAACATCCACTAAAATAACCACTTTTATATCACTTATAGTTTATTATGCATATAATATACTGAATTTTAGTGAACACGTTTATAAAACGATGCTTGGTATCAATACAGGGTTGCTTGTGTTCATCTGACGGGGCTGGGGGCATGTCTGGACTGCTTCAGACTACGGGAAGAGTTCACCTATAAATGGTGGGTGGGGTTAATATTCTTTCCATGGTAAACATGTAAAAATGTAAAATGAGGTCTAACTTTAGGGAAAATATTTTTAAGCTCCATGTTTTTACAGTACCTGTATAACCTGTTCATATTTCTGAACTGTTCTGTGCAAATCATCCTCCTTCTGGGCAATCAGCTTCCTCAGCTGACTGGCTTCTTCTCGATGGCTACTGATGAGTTCTTCTTCTACACTCAGGGCCTTGGCTGTGTCGATGAAAGGGAAAGACGCCAGAGTTAGCACATTAAAAGAAAGAAAAAAAAAAATCTAAATTCATATTCCAAACCGCTCAGTCACATCCCATCTGGAATGTAACACGATTTAACCATAGAGGAAATGAGGAAACATGGCAATTCAGACACAGTTTCCAAACGCAATGATCCCTTAATTTTGTTCCACCCAGTGTGAGATAAAAAAAAAAACACATAACATTTCCATGTAGTTACTCCACCCCGCTGTTGTACATGACAGTCAGAGCGAATTTATTTTGATTTTCCACTTTAAGACGATTGTTTGGGTGCCTAAAACTTAAAGTAGGCTGCTGCGAGTTCACCACAAAAAGAAAAAGGCATTTCAATCCCTCATTTCCCGTGCATTGCAACACGGCTGTAAATCTTGTCAGCTTAACTTGATGAATGGTGATAAATTATTTTCTTCTGCCTCACCAATGGTTTCCTTCACTGATGAATCAAGCTCCGTCTCTTTCAAAGCCATTTGTGTGTTGAACTCCCTCATTAACTGCTTGATGGTAGAATTGTGCTTCATTTCGGCATCTTCCAACTCCAACCTATTAGAACAAATAGTAAAAAATGTTTTTATTAAATTAGTATGGAAGATATTCATTGCAACCTCTCATTATTATCAACTTGATATCATAAACTTACTTTAGCTTTTTCTCATTCTCCTCTAACAACTCTTTCTTTATGTACTCTAGGTCCTGTTCATGCTCCTTCCTTAGTAATCGGATGTCTTTCTGCAGCCTGGTGAAGTCCTTTTGGAGTTTCTCTTTCTCGTTCTTCATCTGACTCAGACTGTTCTTGAGAGACTCGTGAGAATCGCCGTCCAGTTCTTCCATCTGAGAGTGGTTTTCCATCGCGCTCTTGGTTTGCTGTACGCTGCTACATTCCACCATCATCTCGCCCTCAGGTTGTGATAGATTTTGGACCTGCTTAATAGCTCCCTGGTGTTGACCGAGCTGAGCATCCTTTGCGCTTATTTCTTCTTTCAGCCGATTAATTTCTGCAAGAAGGTTTTCGTTCTGCTCTTCTGCTCCTTTTAGCTTTGCTTCGATTTCATGTAGCTTTGATTCAGTTTCTTGGAGCTCCTCTTGTTGCGCTAAATCTCTCTGAAGCGAGGACAGCTTCTCTTCGTACATGTTTTTGAGTTCCTCTAGCGACTTTTCTCTCTCAAGCCTCTCATTACTCAGAATCTCTTCGAGTTGTTTCTCCTGCTCTTCCTTAAGCTTGACAAGAGCTTCCTGGAGTGTTTTTGTTTTCTCTTCTAATGTTTCTGTGTGTTGTTTGCTGGACGTTTCGTTGCTCTTGATCTCCTCCAGGTTGGTCTGAAGAGCCTTGATTGTCTGCTCTTTCTCCTCAAGTTGACAGGTTAGCTGTTTCTTGATCTGACCGATTTTCTGCTCAGCTTTCTTCTTCAGCTCTGACACTTTCCGGGCACTCTCTGCTGATAACCTCTCTTCAGCTGCCTTCAGACTCTCCTCTTTGCTCTTGATAACCTCATCTTTCATCTTTTCAAATTCCTCTCTTTGACTTTCAAGGTTGATTTTACACTTTTGGTTGTCTTCCTCAAGGGAGCGTAGTTTTTCTACCCACTCCTGCTCCAAATTCCCGTTCTGAGCGCACTGCATCTGGGTCTGTTGCAGCTGCTCCACCAACTCTTTCTTTTCATTCTCCCTGATGCTGTGTTGCTGTTTGAGGTCAGCTGTGAGTTGCTCACACTCTTGTGTCTTTAAGGCTAACTGCTCCTGAAGCTCACCGAGTCGACTGATGCAACTCTCGAGCTCTGAGGTAAGTCCACTGACCGTCTGCTCTTTCTCACTCAGAACCTGGTCCATCTCGGACTTGCTGACAGACTGATTGTTAATACTTGCTGTCAGCCGTTGCAGAGCTTCGTTCTTCTCAGAGATTTCTCGCTCCAGCTCCTCAAGCCTGGTCTGTAGAGATGTGATAGTGTTGTCATTTTGAGTGAACTTGGTCTCTGCTTTGTTCTCATACTCAGTCAAACTGTTCCTGAGTGCATCCGCCTGCTCTAAAGCAGACCTCTTCTCCTGCTCTAATCTCTCTATGGTCTCAGCAGCATGTTGGGTCTCCTCTTTATACTGCCGGTTAAGCTGATTTATGGCTTCCTCCTTCTCTTTTATGCTACTTGCAAGCTGATTTTTCAAGTCGCTGATGATGCTTTCCAAGTCACCGATAAGCGACTCGTTTGTTTTCAAACTTTCTGATATGGTTCTGTTTTCTGCACTCAGCTCCTCAATTCTCTGAACTTTCTCACTGATAGACTGAGAATGGTTCTCCTTCTCGTGTGTTAAGGCTTTGACATGCTCAGTATGAGCATTTACCTGAGCGGTCATCTGGTCTAATGAAATGCATAGATTCTTATTCTCCTCCGTCTGCTGTCGGAGATTCTCCTCTAAAGTGCAAATTTGTTCTTCTTTACTCTGGATAGCGGCTTGTAGCTGAATGACATTTTCCTCAAATTTATTCTGCAAGTCCTCGCTTTCCTTACATCTGGAACCTTCCAGTGCTTTACGCTGCATCTCTGTGTCCTCCAGCTTCTCTGACAAGGTCTTTAACTGCTCTCTGCTTTCCTCTTTTGTTATGTTGAGCTGGTCTTGGAGAGAGTTTCTCTCATTCAGCGCCTGGTTGAGATTCCTCTCCACTGACTCCATTTGCTCTTTGAGCAACGCCTCGGCCTGGGACAAACTTTCAAGCTTAACTGCTGCTTCGTTAAGCTCTTCTTGCAGCTTCTGCACAGTGGTCTCTCGAATCGCCAGGTCCTCCTTTAAATCCTTTATCTCACACAACACTTGCTCGTTCTCCTCTTTGCTTTTGCTAAGTTGCTGAGAAATGTCCTCCAGTTCCTGAGCCTTCTCCTGTAGTATGTGCGAGTGTTTCTCTGTTAATTCTTCCTCCTGCTGTCCCATCTTCTCCTGCCAACGATGCTCCAGCTCCTCAATCTCATGCTTGTGGGTGTCATGTAGCTTCTCCAGTTCTTCCTTATGATTAGCCTGCAGTTCCGACATTGCACTGCTGAGGCCTTGGGAACTTTTTTGGGCCATCTCTAAAATTTTCTCTTGAACTTGTTGCTCTTTCTGCTGAAGCTCTTTCTCCTTTTTAGCAAGTTCCTTCTTCATGGTTTCTTCATTCTGCTGGAGCTTTTTCTTAAAGCTCTCGTGCATGTCTTTGGCTTTCTGTTTAAACTTTTCCATTTTTGTTTCCTGTGTTTTCAGCTTAGCTTCCATCTCAGATATAACGTTTTTCATCTTCTTCTCGTGGGCAGCTTTTTCGTCATCCAGCTGTTTCTTGAGGCGTGCTTGTTCCTCCTGCTTAGTGTTCAGTTCTTCAGTATATGACTTCTCCTGCTCTGACAACTCCTTTCTGCTCTGCTGTAATTGCTGCTCTAGTTCTTGAAGTGATTTGTCTTTTTGTTGACAATCATTCTTTGCTTCTTCCAACTGATGCTCCAAATCTGTCAAATCCTTCTTACACTGAACAAGGTCCTCTGAGACTTTACTTAACTGTGCGTTAGATTCTTTTAGGCTCCCATTTTCCATCTGGTACTGTGATACACACTGCTGCAGTTCCTCCAATTCTTTAACCTTGGCATTTAACTCTTGTGATCCCTCTTGTAATGTTTTTTCTCTAAGCATGTGTCCTTCAATTTCCTTTTCCTTTTCCCTCAGAACAATTTTCAACGCGTTAAGTTCCTCCTTCAGAGTCTTCTCTATTCCTCCAAGAGACTGCTCGTGCTCCTGTTTGATATTTGCAAGCTCTACATTGTGCTTTGCCTCCCAAACTTGGATTTTATTCTCATGTTCCTGTTCAGCTAGCCTATGAGCATCTTCAGCTACCACCAACTTCTCCTCCAGAAGCTGCTTACTCTTCAAAGCCTCAGAAAGTTCAGTGGAAATTGCCTCTAGCTCTGTCTGCTTTGCATCCAGTTTCTCTAAAGTTTTCTGGTTCATGTCTTCAACGTGTGCTTGGAACTGCAGTTCTTTATTATGCAGGAGGGTCTCTACTTCAACTCTGTGTTCTTCCTTGAGCTCTTCAAGGGCAGCATTACGCTGCTGGGTTAGGGTGCCCTTGTGCTTTTTCAGCTGCTCCTGGTGCTTCTCCTCTAATGCGGAGATTTGCTCTTTGTGTTTAGCCTTCAGCTCGTCCAGCTGACTGGAAAGTTCATGGGACAGACTTGATCCATCCTGTGAGATTTTCTCCAGAGAGCTCTCCAGCTCCAGTATTCTCTGCACACATACACACATGTAGGTTGTTAGATTATTTTGTGACTACAGTCATTCTCACACAACAAAAGAAACTAACTTAATTTTACATTTTTTTACTGTGCAAGACATTGTGCAATTCAAACAAGTATTATGCTTTGCAGTAAAATTTGGTAAAATATGTACAGGAGTTCAAAGTGGTAACTTTATTTACAATGGGGCTTGTTTCTGTGTATGATTTTATGTTGAAAAAAAAAAGCATTCAGTCAGCTGTAATTAAAGTACAATATTATCTAAATTAAGATATTTTTAAAAAAGCAGTCGTAAAAAGAAACTCACAGTTCTCGCAGCCTCCAGCTCCAACTGGATCTCTTTAACCTTGTTTTCAGCTTCTGTCCTGATAGCCGTCTTCTGTAACTCCACATCCTCCAGAGCCAGAGAAGCCTGCTGTTCCCGCTCCTTACGTAACTGGGCAAAATCTTCTTTGCATTGCTCCTAAATACAAACAAAGCACAAGCAATGTAAA
>NC_040013.1:12718476-12735500 GCF_000972845.2 Larimichthys crocea
AAAAAAAAAATTAATTACAAATAAATTAGAATATTTGTGGAATTAATGATGAAGACCTTGGCACATACCACAGCTTTGTGGATTCTGGCACTTGTCTCTTCTTCTTTAGCAGCCAAAGCTTCACTGTGGAGTTTTTCCAGTTTGGCCACAGTTTCCTCTGATGATTTCTTAAATAATAATACAATAATAATAATAATAAATAATATAATATAATAATAATAATAATAATAATAATAATAATATTAGCAATATGATAAGAACACTCAAGGGCACTTTACAAGATGACATACAGTGTCAACAAAATGCATCAAAAGTGAGTGCCTTCAATTTAAGTAGTAATAGTTTAAATGACATTCAGAAGAAGTAACTTCCTGACCTTCATGTGGTGACAACCTCCTGTTTGACTCGTGTGAGCTCCTGCTGCAGACTCTTCCTCTCCTCCTCACTGGCCCGTTCAACTTCTTTGACTTGCGCCTCCAGCTGAACCTGCAGCTGTTTTCGGGCCTCCTCTGCCTTCTGGGCTACACCCAGCGCTCGTTCAAGTTCTTCAATGCTTTAAAAAAAATGAAAACGGAAAAGAAATAAATAAAACGAACATGATTAACACAAAAAAGACACTTTTTTCTGTACACAGTCCGAAATGGATTCCACTCACCTGATTTCTCAGCCTTTTCTTTCTGTTCCTGCAATTCTTCTTTCTGGGCAGTAACCTGCTGGAGCCTGGAGCGTAGCGTGCCACCTCATCTTCTTTCATTTCTAATGTCTCATGCATCTGCCGCTTTGTCTCCGCAATGACCATTCCCTGAAAGACACGAACCCATACCTTTTAATAACTGCATGGTTCGAGGAGACAAACTGACACTAAAATTGATGTTGATCTGATAAATACTGTAATCTTTTCAGAATTGTGTTCATTTCATAATGTTAATACTGTTAATTTAAATTACATTAAAGTTAAATTTAGTGCGAAGCTGCTTGTATTAAGACATATACACCAATAAATGTATAAAGTGTGGCTTATTTTGTTAAAGGACCAATCCATCAATTTAGAATCACACTTTCATAAGTTGGGACTGGTGAGAAACAAATCACATAAATAATAATAATAATAATAATAATAATATTAATAATAATGATAAGAACACTCAAGGGCACTTTACAAGATGACATACAGTGTCAACAAAATGCATCAAAAGTGAAGTGCCTTCAATTTAAGTAGTAGAATAGTTTAAATGACATTCAGAAGAAGTAACTTCCTGACCTTCATGATGGTGACAACCTCCTGTTTGACTCGTGTGAGCTCCTGCTGCAGACTCTTCCTCTCCTCCTCACTGGCCCGTTCAACTTCTTTGACTTGCGCCTCCAGCTGAACCTGCAGCTGTTTTCGGGCCTCCTCGGCCTTCTGGGCTACACCCAGTGCTCGTTCAAGTTCTTCAAATGCTTTTAAAAAAATTAAAAACGGAAAAGAAATAAATAAATAAACGAACATGATTAACACAGAAAAGACACTTTTTTCTGTACACAGTCAGAAATGGATTCCACTCACCTGATTTCTCAGCCTTTTCTTTCTGTTCCTGCAATTCTTCTTTCTGGGCAGTAACCTGCTGGAGCCTGGAGCGTAGCTGTGCCACCTCATCTTCTTTCATTTCTAATGTCTCATGCATCTGCCGCTTTGTCTCAGCAATGACCATTCCCTGAAAGACCAGAACCCATAACCTTTTAATAACTGCATGGTTCGAGGAGACAAACTGACACTAAAATTGATGTTGATCTGATAAATACTATCTCTGTCTTTTTCCCTGACTCAAGCTCTGTGTTTGTAATTGTTTTTGACGTTAAGTGCTTCCAGCATTCCTCACGCAGTGCGATTAAGTTGCTGTCCATCCTGCAGAGCTGGGGTCAAAGTTTAAGAGGAACAATATGGGACTTCAAGGTGTCTGACTTCTTTGCTCAGAGTAAAGTAAAAAAACATGTCCAGCTTTCTCATACAACTAAATCTGCAAGGCCCTCAATCAAGATGTGACTAACACCTGAAAAGAAATATCCACCTTGTCCTGCTCCAGCTGTTCAATAAGGTTCTTTGCATCACGCAGCTGAGTGATCAGCTTAGTCTTTTCTGTTGTGTGCAGCTCCTATAAACACAAAAACATTTGACAGAATTACAAATGAGGATTTCATATTATTCCAACTTTTCACAGGGCATTTCCTGAAGATAATCACATCCTGGATATGCTTTGGTCAGATAACTTCAATATGAAAAGTTTGCTGCACCTCCCAGGATGCCTCACCCACAAACCCAATGACCAGACAGTGTACACAAGCCCAGCTAAACCAACAAGCTGACCTTAATTACAGCCCAGTTTAGCATCTGTGGCATGTAGCAGCCATGTCTCAGTGGCAGTGCTGTGTAACTAGTGGTTGGTAAACAGGAAATGCTGGGCTGACTGTATTTCTTAGTCGTTTGATCTGTGTGTGCAACACGGCATGGATGTATTTGCATTCTTTGGATTCATATTATCTAGAAAACAATGAAGAGAATCTAATTTGACTGCACATATACAAAAAAAAGGTCTGGAATAGTAAACAGACGGTCTGTTTTATGGGCTATTTTTCGAAGAAAGGGATGAGCACAGCACGCCCAGCAGTTCCAGGATGTCTTCATGCTGCTTATAAAAGGGTTAAATGCCTTTTGACCTCTGTTTTTCCAGAGACAGGAAAGGCCTTATTTCCAAACAGCGTACAGATCCAACACAAAAATGATGGCCAAAAAAATTAATTAACGTCAGTCAATCAACATACAGTCATAGACAAGCTGTCTATTATGACAGTGTCTCTGTAACAACAAGCATCTGTTATCAGTCTCTGCAAAACATCACAGCCGCTACGGGCAAGCTAAACAAGCCAGCCATACCACTGAATCTAAATGTTTTGAAATCAATGAAAACAATGGTTCAGTCATGTCACGCTGACATGAACCCTCGTTCTGGAGCCCGGCCAGGGAATCTGGATGTTTCGGACTCTGAGAACCAGAGTAAACCACTGTGTCACTCAGATAATGAAGTCACATTATCAGTGGACCATAAAGCCTCTGGCAGACATTTTGCAGCACAAAATTAATGACCCTAAACAAACTGTCCAGCCATTTGCTGCATCTCATCCAGCTCCATTTTAATCAAACCTCAAAATTACAGTTTACCGCCACATCAATTTCTAGTGAGCGGGAACTCCAGGAACTTGCTCTGAAATATGGTTACTTTGTTCTTTTGAACATAGTTTACTGTGTAGAAGTAGATATTATCTAAAATTTATGAGATATGGCCTAATATTACAATGTGACAGTGGTCGACACTCAAATAACATTGCTGTTAAACACAGGTTAGCCACCTTAATCTTCTCCAGCTCCTGCAGCCTCTCCTGCAGCTGCTCCTGCAGAGTTTCATTCTCGGTGCCCAGCTGGGCGCTCCGCTCCTTGTGTGTACGCATCACTTCTTTGCACTTCTGCAGGATGTTTTCCTGCCTCTTCACTCTCTTCTGCAGAGCCTCCATGACTTTGGTTGGATCACTGCTGCCCTCTCCTGCCAAGACAATGAAATGCACTGGTTCATAAAAAGTAACCTTACACTCAAATAGAAATGCATCTTGTTTAAGTTTCACAGCCATTACTTCATGTTTTTGTGTTGCTCCCCACAAAGCTTTCCTACCTTCAGTGACTTCAGACTCTACTCCTTGTTTTGACGGACTTTGTGGTGAAGAGTCCGGAGCATCTTCAGATTGAGGAATGTCAGCACCATCAGAGACCCCCTTGACACGTTTCTTTAAGAGAGCAACCTGTTGGAAAGAGCAAAAAACACTCAAATAAAACCCAAATTTTACATTATTCTCTTACATTTTTATTTTGGGTTTATTTATATTGTTTTGCAAGAGACTGACTTAGTAGGTTTAAGGTATTATAACACAACAAAGTGTTATGTTAATAATATAAAGATAAATCCGGTCTCTGTCTGGTCAATTCCTGAAGTAAAATAAGCTTATAGAATAAGCTTATAGAGTAATTAACTTCAGTTTTTTTTTATTATATTTTCTATTTCTTTCTTCATCAGCCATGTTTATTTGAGTACTTCAGAATACGAAGAGCACATGAGTATATGTTCATGTGTGGCAACCAAACATTGTATCATTGTGTTTCATGCATAAAATAGTTTTGTCATTATGGTTATTGTAGCTTTTCAAGTATTTTTGCCCAACAATAAGTCATACTGTGTTGGCTTTTGAAATTTGAAAGCTACTGCTGCATCCTTTGTCGCACATAAGAAAACATATCCATGTACCAACACTCACCTGTGTTTGGAGTACAGTGATCATCTGGTCCTTCTCCTCCAGTGCAGCATCAAACTCTTCCTGTAGATGTTTCTTGGCCTGCTGGTCCATCTGAAGCTCCTAGAGATCATTCGATATGCTCACTCACATGTAAAGCTTTAATCAAAACAGGACAGGACAGATACTGACTGAGAGAGACATCAACATTCATAACATATAGCCATACCTCCCGCAGCTCCCCTATCCTGCGGAGAGCTTTATCTTGACTCTGACTGAGGATAACCTGAGGGGACAGAGAACACACAACATCTGATTAGGTCTGGATGCTACATTTTTGTTAAAAAAAAGTCGCCCTAGAGAAAGACATATCAAAAATAAAATATTAGCCAATGTGACAGAAGAAATTACCTGCGTTTTTTCTTTATCTCGCTGTACTGTTCGGTACGCAGTAACCAGCTGCAAGGTTTACGAGTGGAGGTGAGAGATAGAGGAAAAAAAAACATGAATGACGATACATCAATGTCAAAATACAGACCCTATTGGTCAGATAGATTAATCTAATCACTATATATCATAAATAACAACATTAGATGACACACAGTGTAATGTTACGATAACAGCAGTAGTGCAAAAAGCACTAAAGAATCATTTTGACTGCTACTCTTAAACTCGTCTTACTCGTCACACACGTCTTACTGCTGTGATAAGCCTTACGGAGCTTAACTAGCAGCACACTGTCTAAAATATTGCCACAATTTAAGATAAGCATCAGCAGCTTGTTTTCTGGGTGAGTCCATGCTTTCATCGGGTGCGGCTCTTCACCGTAATGGAGGTTATCACCATAAATCATCTTATTTCTGTAATCATAACTAAACACTCTCTTTGTGACTCTCACCTCTGAGTACTTCCCTCTGTACTTTCCCAGGCTCCTCTCCACTCTAAGCATCCGATGCAACAGCTGCTCTTTGGAAAGAGACTCTGCACTGCCTGGTGGCTCCTCAGCCTCGCTCTCGATATCAGAGGGGGGGTCATATGTTGGGGTGCCCAGGGACTCGTTTTCTCCTAAAGGTGTCAGGGAGTCACGTGATGAGCTTCGGACCAGGTTTTCTTTAGAGGGGGAGCGGAACAGGTTTTCTGCCCGACTGGCGCCGCCACGAATCAACGACTCCATTGAGGGAACCTTTAACTGCAGCTTCTGGGCAAATGACTGCGTCTCCTCTCTCTGTTGGGAGGATCAAGAAATTGCATAGAAAGCTCATTTGAAACCAATCAAAGAATGAGCTTAACTTGAAGATCAAAGAAACGGCAGGAGAAGATTGGGTTATAAACGTACGTGAGGAGAAGCACTTCCATCCCCATTGATGCTACCTCTGGGAGATCTCGCTGGTCCTTTAGGGGCACCCTGAGGATTAAAAAGACATTATGAGAGGGAGGAAAACTGTGCCTGCGAACTTGTCCTGGGCCAGTTAGTCATCCATACCCAGCGTGGCTCTCCCTGATTACTCTGGAGGGAGCAATATTAGTATTGCTGGGAGCAATGCAGGGGCAATGGGTACCCTCATGCAACTTGGAAAAAACAGAGGGGTTAAATACATAAAGGAAGGCATCTCTACAGTACATTAAACAAAAAGGGTTAAAACTAGAGTCTACAGAACAGCCATGAGGTCAAACAGACAGTTAAAGTCAAGTAGGAGAGCTGGCATTTGAATTAAAGATGCTTGGTAGTGCCATGTGCAGCTATTTTACAAGAGCACAAGAGAGTCATAATTATTAATCATTAAGAGAACGTTGAGCAGCTTAGTTGGTTTAGTTGACTTGTTAGAAGCAGGAACAGAGTAAGCAAATTTTCTCCTCCCTTGTCCGGCTCCGAACTACTCCTTCCTCTGGATTACTGTGCAAAACTTTCAACATTTCTGTCCTGTTTCTTGTGGAAATGTTCTCACGGTGGTCACTCACAGGGTTTGTTTCAGTCGGCTTGCAGGTTAGGAATAGGTCTTTTCTATACACCTAAATATTTCATTACTATTTTTGTCTGTTTCTTTGGGTAAAGTGAGATAGTGATGCCCAAGAACAATATATTAAACGCATTTTTCTACAGCATATCGGGGCTGATGTTTGATTGATTTATTGAGTGTGTGAATGCGTTTGTGCTGGGGTCAACAGAGCTAAATGAACATAAAAGAAGTTAGTGATATGATCTACAATAGATGCTTAAGAGTTTGTAATAATGATTGAATAACTGATACTTAATTAACTTCAACCTCATTGGTTTAAATGAATAAAGGACCAAAAACACAGAATACTTACTGATGTCCTTCACTACTTCACCATGTGTCCTCCCGTGTAGATGTTTGTCACCTTTCCCTACAGTAAACCAAGACTTAAACACCTCTACTGTGTTTCAGTACTTGATCTTTGAACACTCCACTTACCTCAAAGAAAACAAATGATTGATTCAATTCAAAGTGCCTTTGCTGCTATAAATACTGTGACTCACAACAGTAATTACGACTATCTTGATCAAACACCGACACAAACATAGTTCCAAGAGACAGAAGGATTTCCATAAATATATCTCTGGTCAAAAGACAAACATAGCTGGCTGTAAACATGTAAAAATCAAAATGAATGAGATCATTTTGATGCGATTGCTACCACTGGATTGAGCATTAACATTTTATGGAGTGATATTTTAATAAGATGTAGATGAAACATGACAAAGACACTGTGAGGGATTTAAGATAGCTGTGGTTCATCACAAGAGATGATGACACCAGTCGTATCTGTAGCTGCAACACGTCAAATTCTCCAGACTGTCATGCAGGAGTTAGTTTTAAAATAAGACGTACATTACAGGAACTGCAAGTAGCTGGCCAAATCCACTTTACAATGAGCTGTTAGTTTCTGGTCAAAACACAAGCATCTCTTTACATCAGACGAACATTTTACCTTACGTTACATCAAATATATCATTTTGACAGACACACAGAATGAATGTGATGTATGTGTTTTAAATCTGTATTACAAATGATAAATAGTTATTTAAAATGTTGTTTTCCTCTAGTTCTCTTACTGCCTCCACATATGAACACACATCATCTCATCCTTTGAGGCATCTACAAAGGTGCTCTGGTCTGGTTTGTTTACTTGGAAGAGTTACAAGCACTGTAACACATAAACAGCAGAGAAAGCCTGCCCACTTGCTTATGAAATGAACACTCAACTCTCCAAATAAACAGACTTGTGGGGAGAAGGGACAAAGGCCATCAGGCAACATAACAGGATGTTGAGGGTCTATAAAGCAAGCAACTGAGGATACCTAAAGACAAGGGGGCAATATTCAATCCTGTGACAGATAACAAGAACTGAAAGATAGGGCAATAAACCAACAAACGGCAAAAGCACACAAGCTTCTATCCCACAATGAAAACCATAACTCCCATTAGATGCAGGGTTAGCCTAGATATGAGATGCCTTCTTGATGCTAAATCCAAAGGAAACAGGAGACAGAGAGCAGGGAACAAGCTGTCCCTACTCGGGCCACAGTCTTCTACCGATTCCCCAAAGGCACGGAGACGGGAGGAAGGAACAGGGCAAGAGGAGGAGTAGGAGAAAGAGGAGGAGGAGGAGGAAGAGACAGGAAGTGAGGACAAACTCACCACACTGGCTACCTGGGCCGTTTTGGGTCGTTTTGAATGGTCCAGAGCAAAGATAGTATACTCAGAGAGAAAAGCGGGCTCTGCTATCATCCCGGCCAGCATCTGACCCCGTCAGTGCAGTAATGGGACGAAAGGTGGGGAAAGGAGAGGAACACAGAGAGCAATGAGAAAAACAACACCATGAGTGTGAAATAGCGTTGGAGGGAGTGTCTGGCCAGACTGTCCAGAAAAGGCTGGCAGAGAGAGACTGAGATGAATGGAGAGAAAGAGAGAGAGAGAGAGAGAGAGAGAGAGACTACATGGGATAGGAAGAAAAATAAGAAAAAACGGGAAAGTGAAACACTCAATCAACATTAATGTCATGGGTAACAGTTTGACATCTCTGTGTGTATTCTTAAGTTTAATCTGCCTCCAATAATCAAATAAATACCCTCAGAGATGTCAAAGTGTTAAAGATTCGTGAGGTGAAAAAAAGATGCTGCGATGATAAGAAGCTTCTAAGTTGTGGGCACGTGAGCCCGAGTTACAACAACACACCTGGGCCTCCGAAGTATAAAAGGGAGAAAGTGACCTGACCAAAAAAAGGGGCTCTGTCACTGCTCTAGTTCAATGTGTGCAGTGTAAAAATGTAGAAATCACGTCATGGACGAGTAATTCATGGCCTGATTTGTTTTATTTTTTTATTTGAAGATCAAACAGTAAAGACTGTAAACATCCATGTCTAAGCTCTGAAACGAGATCATTAACAATATGTTGCATCATCAATCTTACGGTCACGGTCAGTACCTCATTGCTGGTCTACGTCCGTCTAATGAATCAAAGAAGTCTTGCATAAACATGCCCATATCCACTGGGGAAAAACATTGCAACAAATCACCAGAGAAAGAAAAAACATTGAGAGGAGGATGTATCAATTATTCATGCACTGGCTGAAATATGGTCTGCTCTACACGGTTTAAATGCCCTTCCTGATGTCTCTTTTGGGTAAGCAGTTTCAGTTCAATAGAGAAAAATAACCCGTGTTGTGTAAATAAATAGCTATTGTATGATATTTATGTTACAAAGCTTTTTAAGAATTAAAAAAATATATATAGGTTGCTTACAGCACTGTCTGATCGCCAACATTTATCACAGTTATAACAATGTTACTCCAGCTCATGTGCTCTCATGAATTTATAAAGGACCCCTTGGTAATGGTAATAAATAAACTGTCATCTGCTGCCTGAAGTAATGGAACTGCTACGATTCAGGAAATACACTTAGAGTCTTTTATTATATTAACAAATCATGTCTGTGACGGAGATTTGAGGTTATTTCAGCTTAATTTGACAGTAGTAATGATTCGTGAACATTAATATTCTACCATCTTCAAAAAACTGACACTACTCGGTCACTGATTTACTTTCACTTGGCACAGCAATAATCAAGGCACTGATTTGTTATTGAGGCAGCTGTAGGCGTAACAAAACACATGACAGAAACATTACTCTGCGTTGGAAATTAGAGGAAAAAAGCTGGGGAGAGAACAGGTGCTCTCTGCAAACATATGGTTGACACAGGCTGACACCGTGCTCACCTCTCTGTCACTGGGAGTGGGCGAACCATCGTGGTATAACGGAGGGGTTTGGCTGCTGCGCCGGTCTCCACTGCCCGACTGTTAAAATAAAACAACATATTTGTATCAAAAACACAGAACAGACTATCATAATTATGCTCTTCTTTAAAGGATTTGGAAGATTTCAAGTCTTTTGCTTCCCACGTGGACCGCTTTAACACCACAGCCTAATCTAACTTTTCTTGTCATCGTGCCGCTGTTTGTCAGTCGTCGCCTTTAAATCCAATCAGCTTTACATGCTGGTTTTGAAGCAAGACAATGAGTGTCATGAAGTGCAAACACAAACAAGCTGACAGGTGAAAAGTCACGTTCAGATGAACTCAAACCATCAATAAAAAGTAAAATGTTATGCACCATGGAAAAGGGCTTTTTACACCTGAAGTAAATGCCAATAAATGTAAATGCCACGGTATGTGTGTGTCGGATCTTAGGGCTCAAACAAATAATTTATGACAACATAAATGTAAAAAGTCAACACTTGCAGAATATTGTCAAACAGAAACAGGTTGAACCTGAACAACAGGGTTATTTAATACATTGCAAACAACGCTGAGATGAAGCAGCTCCTGAAGTAGCGATGATTATTGATTCTGACACATTTCTGACCTTTTCGTATCATTGTACTACGATGGCTGTCAAACACAGCTGCTAGCCGACATCCACCCACAGCCAATAAATAAATAAATAAATAAACGACACGCCCGTGTACATGTTGTAATATTTCTCTGCAGGGCTTTGCCTACAGAGAAGTTCACACTTTGCTGCCTGTTGTTTGTTTTAAGCTGGGACGACGAGATTTACCAGTTTACAAGTTTACCTGAACGCATCTCAGCAGCTGATGACAGCTAAGTGAGTTAGCTACATGACCGAGCCTGGTGTGACCAAAACAAGTTTTAACAAAAAGTTGGCAGCTTAGTATCGTAGCTCACAGATATATATCACTCAACACGGGCCATAACTTCACAGCTATCGTCCTTGGCAAGCAGCTCAGCAGTGTAAACAGAGGTTAGCTTAGCCAACAACCTAACCTGGGCCTGTTGTGGTGACTGCGCACTCCTCTGCGGCGACTGCTCCTCGTTTATCCTCTGCTTCAGCTTCTTAAACATCTCGTCACGCTGATGTAGCAAACAGCCGACGAGCAGACGACTACAATCCGCGGGGGGGACGTGTTTAGTTCTTGCACCAGCCTGACATCCAGTCCTGCAGGGCGAGACTTCCTTGTTCGCTTTTGATTTCCAGCAGGTGACCGAGCTCTCTGCGCATGTGCGGCCAACGTGGAGGATAAAATGAAACGTCAGAGTTAAAGGGCCAGCCCGAGCTGATTCACCTGCAGCGCCCCCACTGGAGGACGAGCGGCACTGCTGTAGCTCTGAACACGTCCCGCTGCTGTTACAGGTATTTATTTAGTAACTGTAGCTCTGTGGTAGTTTGGAGTTGACATAGGCCGGCATGGAAATTATTTTTATTCAACAGAAGTTACATTGGACTGGTTACTTTCTAATATAGTTTTCTATTTGTATATAACGTTTTTATTTCTACAGTCACTTTCTATTTTTATATAGTTTTTGTATAGATGTTTATACAGAGCCCCTAATATTTGCAATATTTCGCAAAAGTACATTTTTTTTCCTTCAATGTCCCTTTATGGGCTCCGTATGTTTAGCACGGGTTAACTTCTTAACACAGTTATATATTTATTTTCTATGCAAATGTTTAATTCCCCTGCACATTTTTTTTTTTTTACTTTTTGAGTTTAACTCCTCTGCATATTTTTAATTCCTCTGTACATACAGTATTTAAATCCTATGCAAATGTTTAATTTCTCTGCAAATGTTTAATTTTGCTACAAATGTTTAATTTCTCTGTACATATTTAAATATAGATCTACTTCAGGTTAATTTTAACGTATGGATACTGTGTTATAGATTAATTCTAATGTATGTTCCATGCATGTTTGCTGCTACTGGATGCTTGAATTTCCTTCGGGATCAATAACGTGTCTATCTATCTATCTATCTATCTATCTATCTATCTATCTATCTATCTATCTATCTATCTATCTATCTATCTATCTATCTATCTATCTATCTATCTTGCATGGCAGCCATGTTATAACAGGAAACTCCCAGGTGCATTAATGATATCTGCACTTGCGCTTGCACTGTTTATGCTTGTCTGCTGTCACTGTTACACTCAATGGAACCGAGCCATTGTTACAGTTATGTCCACCTGTTGTCCACTTATTTTGACATTGTTATGCTTTACTAGACAGTGACAGCTGTAGAGATGGACAGAAATTCAGGGGAGAGAGACATGCAACAGAGGACCAAGGCTGAATTTCATTTGTCTGATGTCAGAGAAAATAATACATGATTGTATAAGGTCCATCTCTGCCCTCGAAATGGAGCAGGGGGTGGATACGGGGTGAGGGTTGCCATGTTCAGGCATCTCACCCCCTTCTGGAAAGGGACCAAGGTCAAGGCAGCACAATAGTGCCCTATGTTATATCGTATTAGGATCTGGGGAGCAAATTTGGGTCACAATCATTCATTGTGGATTCTCACTATACTCCATAGGATGTTAAATGTGTCTATGTGGGCTCAGGGTGGATGGAGAGAGTTTTCTACTGACGTATCAAAATGTCTGTATTTTTGGTGAAGATAAGCAATAGGCTTGTACTCATGTAGGTAGAATTGCCCCTGCTGTTTTTTGTTTTGTTTTTTGTCCAGTGGCCATCTCTCATAGGAAAGCTGATATGTTTAAACATAGATGTTGAACAGGATAGGCAAAGAGAAGGCAGAAATCTGAAAATGCATGAAAAATGGCTTGACATGTAGACTGACTGTGGCAGTGGCAAGGCTAAGTACTTATAAACGTCCTGATTATTGAGAAGAGGTGCAGATGGTGCGACTTGGCTCTGACTCAAACTCAAGTGTCCTTGGCAATAGTCCCACGTGTGAGCCACCACTTGTACCTTGTCACATTGTTGCACTTTATACTACACGACCTGACTTCCTAAAGGCCCTGTCAAACTTTTCCTTTTTCCAAAACATTTATTGCCTCTAAACAACAAATTGGTCTCCATGCATTACTGCAGTTATGCTTCAAACTTGCCAAGACAAGAATTTTAGAAGCAGCTCATTGCAAGCTCTCCTGTGCAGAACAAATGTGCATGAGTTTGCAAATCTAGAATAACCACATAGACATGAACTCTGTCCTCTCATAACACAACACATACAAATGCAGATCAGAGTGTTGCTTTATATTAATCTTGTATTGGTGCATATGCATTTCTAAAGATAGAAAGTCTGCATGTTTGCTCTTTATGTGAGTCATAGTGTGTCTGTAACAGAAGTTGATAGAAAAGATCACAGTCATGGTTTAAATGCGTGGTATTTTCTTTTTGTTGTCTGGTGGAGAAAGAATACAACACATGCTGAGGCCCATATCCATTAAAATCAAGAATGATAGAAGATGCGATTTGCATGTTTTCACCATTCTCGCTCTAATGTTATGACTCAGCAGGGCTTTTGATCTATGATGGGTGTCTGGGCGTGAGTATGAACGACGGGTGGTTAACGAGTGATAGAGTTTCCTTATACTATGCCCTGAGGCCTACAGCAAAAGGATCTGTAGTAAAAACAGGGGAATCGGCTGCTGTTGTTGGACTTAAAGTAGTTTAGAGCAAAACTTCAAATAGACTATGAATTGGGACATAAAATCCAACTATCACACTAGTGAAATGCATTTATGTAATATTCTGACTATTGAGGAGTGAAAAATAAAGTAATCTTTGCTGATATTTTGAAGTTGAATGTTCATTCTTGACCTTGGGGACAGCACCTGAGAATACAGTCTCGCCACAAGGTCCATTTAGTAACTGTTCTGGTGTTCAGATATATCTTCATCATGTTTTCTACTATTGTGTGTATTTATAAATTAACTATCAATTATCAAACAAAAACAGGTCATATTTGCTTTAATTGTCAAAGTAGTCAGATCCTTCATTTCAGTACCAAAATCAGAGTTTCAAATACTGCAATACAAGAAAAGTATTGCATTAAAAGCTACTTAAGCAAAAGTACAAGTATTATCTATAAATGTACATCAGTACATCAAAACGGGCTTTGGTTGCAACAGTCCATGTGGAAAACAAAAAGGCAGAAAGCATTGGCAATCTCAGAACCATCATCTATTGTCTGTGTCTTTCTTGAATCCTAAACAATTATTGAAATGAAACCATGTATGTGAAAAGTGCAGAAGGGAATGTCTCTTTGGCAGAGTGCTAACAGCTGTCTGATATCTGAAATGTAAAAGAGGCACACAAGAGACACTGCTTTTGTGTGTGAATGTCTTAATTGGAACAGTGACTACTAACCAAAGTTAAAAATATTTCACTTGGAAATGTAGCCTATGGTATGAATGTAAACACGCTTCAAATGGGATATTCAGTAGTACAAATTCTAGTTTTGAGGAATCATTTTGTAGATTGAATTATTGATATAGTTCTATATTAAAGTATTATTTCATACTACTGTGCTAATAAATCTGCTTATTCTAAACTAAAATCTACATTTCTGTTTTCACTTACTTGTTGGACAGCAGTTTAAGCACATACTCTCTATAGCTGTACAGCTGATGTCACATACCTGTGAACACCAGGAGAGTTATGTGCACCTCTGAGTCACTGCTGAACAACACAGTGGGCTTCACAGACCAATAAGAGGAAAGTAAATCCCTGGACCAAAGAAATTATGCACAGCTTGGTCTTTGAGAAGTTAAACAAAATATTTTCCAGTTTGCACCCTGCAGTTTCTCACAGTGCAAACTGTATAAGGCCAAAATCTGCCTCATCAGTGTCAAAAAAAAAAAAAAAGAAAAAATTAGCTTTAGGTCTAATTATGTCCTGGAGGGTGCTTCCTGTGAGAACGGCCAAACTGATTAAATATTCATACACTTCATCCTTAACTTTATGTTGCTTGTCATTGCTCCCTCTCACCTCTTTCCTTTCCAAAAACCAAACCTTATGCTGACTACACTCCCTTTTTGCCTGAAGGATGGTCATCTCTGGTAGCTCACATTCTCTGCCAAGTTAACATTCCCTCATTATTTTCCACTCCCTAAAGTTGTTTGTAAATAATAGTAAACCACTGTCTTCTCTAAGGGGACGAAGCAGAGGTAAAATCCCTACTACACTCCGATGATTGTCTCAACTCAAAGACCAATTGACCTGTTTAAAGTGTGCCCTAAAACGTTTCATAGTGTGTTTGACATAATTTCAATGTTGGCACCCTAACTTGTGCCAGTGTCCAGATGTTAGATGATGTCCCTGTGGTATATTGAGGCAGATTTTACCACAGAAAACAAGCTGACTAGATTTTGCATGCTGTGTGTGCGTGTGTGTGGGGAAGGGCTTAAAACAGCAACAAGTAAATATAGCATCTTTGCGTCCAAAATGCTAAAGACCTATTTTTAATACTAAGTTTAAAGTTGGTTAAGTATTACTCTATATCCCCTCCTCTGTAGATAGAATGTGTCATTCTGGTGCTCAGATTGATGTAACAACTGTTTTGGACACTGATTGATGATTAAGGGCTGGTACACTGACCAACTCTTGCCCCTTTCCCATCTCCCATGGAGTTTCATCTGTTGTTTTTGTGCCCATGCCTCCTGTCACAGTGAGGCTGTGCCAGCTTGAAGAGCCTGTCTCAAAGCAGATCCTGGGCATGTCTTTGTCACTGGCATGGGTAAGCATTGCACAGCTAAGACACAGCATCAAGCTCTGTCCCAGTAGAGTGGTGCATGATGATGCAAAACCTTTTTATATACCCTTCTGCATTTAAATAGTCTATATTCATGGCCTTCACCAGTGTGTCTCACCAATAATATATATATATACATGCATTACACAATATGCATTCATTCATACATTATTCCAAGTATACTCTGCATACACATGTACAGGTACATGCCGATATAATTTATTTATGGAATATGGGACAAAATTGGTCAAACGGTCCTGCAGAGAGTGGCTCAAGAAGGTATCATTTACTTTGGTAAATGTGTGTGACAGGTATTCTGTGAAACAGTGATCTCTTGTGTTTTTTCTGTTTCTGCATGTTGTTGCTGTAGTTCAAAGTAGGGTGGATCCACTAGATGGAGCTACCCCTGCATTGACACACCCACCATATTGTATTATTGTTATGAGGAATAAAACAGAGTAAGAGACGATGCAGTCTGCCTGTGTCAATTGGACTGGTCTATATATATATATTATATATATATATATATATATATATATATATTTATATATATCTATGCATGTACAACACATGTTGTTTTTTTACATACACACATCTTGTGTACATACATTTCTGCTTCTATTCTTATACTACTTTTGTCTACCCATTTTTGTGTATTTAGGTTAGTCTGGCATATAAATTTGCCATGTTGTATTTTTGTATTTTATCATCTCATCATCTGTTGTAAAACAGTTTGTCATTGTTCACATGTTACCGTCACCTTTCCACTTTCATGTGAAACTTGGGACAAGATTTTGTTTGTCTCAGCGATATTTTGTGTTGGCATACCAGAAAGTCCAGTGTAACTACTAACATTAACGCTGGCTCTGTTCCATTTAGATGAGCCAATAAGTCGTGACAGTGAGGCAGACTGCGCTGATTCACAAGCAGACTTTTTGACTCGTCATAGTAGGAAAAGCACCGTGTTACTATTGACATTAACAATGGTATCCATTCTGTGTCTCTGTAGGCCGATACTGTTGAACACACTAATTCTGTCTAATTTTTGCAGAGCATGGTGGACTGAGAACAACTGTTTGTTTTCACAGCCTGTCTAAACGTCTGACAGCTTGTATCTTGCCCCCATTGACTTCTGTAGATGTCAATGTATTCCCAGATCTCAGAAATCACAATTTGAATGCGATATCATGACAAGTGGAAATGTTGGCCAAAGCCGCAAAAAATGAACAGGTTGGAGTAAACTGGAATTAGTGGCTTGTGTAGTGGCTCAGTAAAATGAGGCAGGCTAGACAGTAAGTCAGATGAGCAGGAAGTCAGGAGGTTATGGCTACGGGCAGGTCATGCTGTGCTGTATGCGTGGGTAGATGAAGAGGGAAGCGGGAAACACACTGCGGGCTAGAAAGGAGAGGATGGCTTGAGATGTTAAAGCAAGAACAAGTAAATCTTAAAAAGAGGAATAACACAGTCTTCATTTGACACATGTAAAGTTAAATTCTTAAGAAATAAAATCAAGTTTTTCACTTCTGATAATATAGGTACAGACATAGTGAAATACCAGTGTAAGCTACTATGATGGGCCCTAGCTACTAGATATTGTACTGTGTCCGGGCACTGGTAGCTCACTTTGTAGAGCATGCGCCATATGTATTAAGACTGAGTCCTTACTGCAGC